>NC_059210.1:29782351-29978672 GCF_020615455.1 Coregonus clupeaformis
CAAATCTGAAAACGGTTGTGATGATTAAAGAAGCAATAAAACTGGCCTTCTTGAGACTAGTTGAGTATCTGGAGCATCAGCAATTGTGGGTTCGATTACAGGCTCAAAATGGCCAGAAACAAATAACTTTCTTCTGAAACTCGTCAGTCTATTCTTGTTCTGAGAAATGAAGGCTATTCCATGCGAGAAATTGCCAAGAAACTGAAGATCTTGTACAACGCTGTGTACTACTCCCTTCACAGAACAGGTCAAACTGTCTCTAACCAGAATATAAAGAGGAGTGGGAGGCCCCGGTGCACAACTGAGCAAGAGGACAAATACATTAGAGTGTCTAGTTTGAGAAACAGACACCTCACAGGTCCTCAACTGGCAGCTTCATTAAATAGTACCCGCAAAACACCAGTCTCAACGTCAACAGTGAAGAGGCGATTCCGGGATGCTGACCTTCTAGGCAGAGTTGCAAAGAAAAAGCCATATCTCAGACTGGCCAATAAAAAGAAAATATTAAGATGGGCAAAAGAACACAGACACTGGACAGAGGAAGATTGGAAAAAAAAGTGTTATGGACAGACGAATCGAAGTTTGAGGTGTTCGGATCACAAAGTAGAACATTTGTGAGACGCAGACCAAATGAAAAGATGCTGGAGGAGTGCTTGATGCCATCTGTCAAGCATGGTGGAGGCAATGTGATGGTCTGGGGGTGCTTTGGTGGTGGTAAAGTGGGAGATTTGCACAGGGTAAAAAGGATCTTGAAGAAGGAAGGCTATCACTCCATTTTGCAACGCCATGCCATACCCTGTGGACGGCGCTTGATTGAAGCCAATTTCATCCTACAACAGGACAATGACCCAAAGCACAGCTCCAAATTATGCAATAACTATTTAGGGAAGAAGCAGTCAGCTGGTATTCTGTCTATAATGGAGTGGCCAGCACAGTCACCGGATCTCAACCCTGTTGAGCTGTTGTGGGAGCAGCTTGACCGTATGGTACGTAAGAAGTGCCCATCAAGCCAATCCAACTTGTGGGAGGTTCTTCAGGAAGCATGGGGTGAAATCTCTTCAGATTACCTCAACAAATTGACAACTAGAATGCCAAAGGTCTGGAAGGCTGTAATTGCTGCAAATGGAGGATTCTTTGACGAAAGCAAAGTTTGAAGGACACAATTATTATTTCAATTAAAAATCATTATTTCTAACCTTGTCAATGACTACATTTCCTATGCATTTTGCTATATTTCCTATTCAAACTCATTTCATGTATGTTTTCATGGAAAACAAGGACATTTCTAAGTGACCCCAAACTTTTGAACGGTAATGTATGTCCGCCTGAAGATGAATGGTTCTGACCATTCGATAATTTTGCTTTTCTCCCGCACGCCACTGTTTTGGTTGAGTGCAGTTAGAAAGTACTAGTCAATTTTTGTAAATCTATTTTGTTGTGCTGTTGTTACATTTGTATCGGTGCACTCAGAGTGTTGGTATATATCATTTGAGCAGCGTGCAGCATGAACCGATCATTGTATCATTTCACTTTGCCTGTAAAAACATGATTAGCATGGGCAATTCTGATTAGGCTTCGATGCAAATTTTTATAATGATAAATTCATGATGTGTTTGCAATATAATTTTTTATGTTAACATAATCTATGACCAAATTTAAATTCAAAACTCTAGTTTACATTTTCAAGGTGACAGTTCTTGTTCAGTGCCTTACCAGATAACACTTCCATATTGAGAAAGAAAATGGTTGTGCTACATTAGTGCATTATCATTATGTGATTAAAAGAAAAAGAAAACTTAATGTGCAATTTAAAAATGTTTTTTCTTAACCTACCAAGTACAAAATTCAAATTCAAATCCTTATTGGGTAAAACAATATTCTTCCTCCCATTTTCGATTTCATATCCTCATTGTCATGCGTTGTCCTGGCCACATTCTTAACAGTTTGGTTTGTCTATCAATTACTGTGGGTGGGATTGTCAGGAGAGGAGCAGGATCACAGAGTTGGTAGGGTTTCAGACCTGTCAATCAATCAATATGAGTGGGATTTTCAGGGAATGGGGTGGGGTGTTTGTGAATCACAGGTTTGGGAGGGTTTCATACCTGTCAATAAATTATTGAGGGTGGGATTTTCAGGGAAGGGGGTAGATTAGTAATCTAGTCATTAAAACACTTTTTCAAAATAGTTTTTCTGTTCATAAATTTGAATTCCCCCTGTAAAAAAAACGAACAGTGTAGAATTGCAAACATTTTCTGAGGGAGATCCCACAGAACAAGATGGCTGAGTGCTTTAATGAAATGGAAATCCAATCTCAGGTCCGATCATGGCCTCATCTTATCGCATGTGCTTCATATATCCATAGAGGTTTGATTGAGTAATTGAGTGGCACCGTACATTGATTCAGAAAATGAGCCATGTAACCAACCTTTCCTTTGCCCTTCCCTAATGGAAGGTGAAGACCTGCCATTGAACACTAGCCTGATTTAATTGAATCGTTGGTTTCAAAGTCGATGTCCAGTCCGGTGTATGTAAATGCTTTCACTACCTTTTTCACCTTTTAATCCACACAGCATGAACACATTTTTTTTATTGAAAATATTTAATCCTCTGAGGAAATAAAAGAGTCTTATTAGATTAGTGCTCCTTTAAGAGTGAGTGGGAGTATAATGTGGGATGTTATTATTGTCTATTGTAGAGTGTATTTCTGGGCTGACTTTCCTTTTCTCTCCATTTACACCCCCCTCCTCCTTTTTTCTCTCTTATTTTCCTCTCTTTTACCCCTCTTTGGTATGTAATGTTCCAAGTGACATTTCTAGTACATTATTCGATACCCGCATAATGCCAATTCTAAAGGCCATTCAGAGACTTGACCTACGTTGGAAAAAACACTTCTTGTTGTGAATTAAGGTGATTAACGGCCAAAGGTCTATAAGGCAGCAAAACTACAACCATGCGACTGCCTCTGTG
Organism: Coregonus clupeaformis; assembly: GCF_020615455.1. NCBI lineage: Eukaryota > Metazoa > Chordata > Actinopteri > Salmoniformes > Salmonidae > Coregonus > Coregonus clupeaformis. Next base: position 29,785,319 of record NC_059210.1, read on the forward strand.
CCCCTTACATTCTATAGTCTATTATTAACCATAAAACATAATTATTCAACATAAAGCCGCAGTATTGCCCATTAAACACTATAACTGACCATAATGACCATGAAACACCATTAGTGATGAAATCCCCTCATGGTGTTAGTTACCATCAGAGGCCTTCTCACTGAATAAATCTTCATCAACTTGACACATTGCTATTTTTGACTATAAAGCATAATTACCTAAACAGCATATCATTATGGATATTTGCATGTGCACATAGATACATACACACACACACACATGTACGGATGTGCGCGCGCACACACACACACACTGGACTCTTGTTCATCTACTTGATTGATGATGATTACATGAGAGTCTGTCCTTGTACCATTTCAATCAGCTCTTAGCCACTGAATAAGAGGAAATGGTGATCATTTATTACATATTCTTCACCCATCATATCTCCATAAAAAGCCTTAATGTACTGGATTACAGTATTAGGTTCTGATCATGCTAAATAACCCGTAGGTAGATTGTGCACAGTCCTTTGTAATGATTAGGGGTAACTGATTTTGTATTTTGCGATAAGAATAGTTTGACTTCTTAGTGATTGTATTTTGAGCAGATTGGTTGGGAGTGCTGTGTTCACAGTCTGTGCTGAGCTGCTATTGCGTGTGTAACTGGGCTCATGTTCATAGGTTTGAAATCAGGGCTGTTCCTCAATAGAGATACAACTAAACATCTCTATGTGTTCTCCAGTCCTGAACATCAAGCCTCACCAGGCCTCTGTCTCTGTGGCCATGTTCTGAGGGATGAGTAGTAGGAGTTGATTAAATCTTAATCACATTGGGCTATTGTTCATTAATTAATCCTGTCAGTGAGGCTGGTGATCATAATGTTTAATGATTGTAGAACTCCAGTAATGAGGGTTGAGGACCCCTTCCCTTCCCTCCCCCACTCTCATCATGACAGATGACAGCCACTCATTGACGAGACATGGGACGTATAGATTACTCAATCTCTGTCTCTACCAAGCTCTGCACTTAATGTAATCACTAATTATACAGTATGTTGCTGTATGCTTCACACCTACGCTAAAGTCTGTTCATTTATGTGGTAGCATCTGTTGGTGTGCAGCTGGTGTGTGAGGAGTTGGGTGTGTTCCTTTATCCTGGCAGACAGGGCAGGTCTGGCTGTGCTGATGGATAGAGGGGGATACGGATAGCTGACAGCCTTGTGAGAGCCACTTGTGTTCCTCATTTATCAGCCAAAACAGGCCTCTGTCTCTGGAACAGGCCTTGGCTGTGTGTGGGGCCGATCCTGTGTGTGTGTGTGTGTGTGTGTGTGTGTTTGTCACAGGAGGTTGGTGGTTTCCATGTGTGTGTGTTATCATTTTCAGACACTCACACACTCTCTCTCTCTCTCTCTTTCTCTCTCTCTCTCTCACTCTCTCTATTTCTCTCTCACTCACACACACACACATTATCACTTTCAGACAATCACAACCCCAACTTTTCAGATATTCCTCTGTGTGTGGCAATCTTGCTTGGCAGGGGGCTATTCTCCTGTTCTGAATGGATGGATCCCTGACATGGACCACCTCAGGCAGGAGATAATAACTGTAAAAAGGTCCTTTATTAGTCCAGGAGATAAAAAAGAGAAAAGATGGGTCACTGGATATTAATGAATATATCTCTATACCCTTTACCTGGATCGGGTCATTTGAAATGAGGAGGATGGGGAATAGAGGAAAAGGAGAGAGATGCGGACAGAGTGAGATTGAGACATCCCAAGGAGGGTCAGCTCACTTTTTCTGGTTGCCATGACAACCATGCAGCCCATCGCCCCAAAAAAGAATGATAAAGGATAGACATGAAATACAGAGTGTTTGTCTCTTCTTATTCTTAGAAGAGCTCAGGATGTGAGAGCCCTGCTGGAAGTAAAAAGTGCTAATTACATCCCTTTTGTAAGTAGCAGTGAGGGTTGCATAGTGTCGTCCCCATTCCTGTCTGCCCACTCAGACACATTAGCAGAACTGTTCCCATCTGTCTGATGTATCCCTATCAGTCCTCACTTCAGATCCCTCCCCACACGCACACACTTATCCATTTTTATCACCAAATAACACCACTGGCTATGAGGTATTTTCATTGCTTTGAATGTTCCGTCTTATCTGGGCTCTTAATGTAATCTGAAAAACGTGGCCATCTGAGCAGAGCTTTTCATGCAGCTTGGCATTTACAGTCTGTTATTATCAGATCCTGATTCTAAGATATGAGTGATAGTCCACCCATTAAACTGGAACACAGAGAATGTTCTCTTCCCCGTTGGTGAATAGAGGCAGTGCTGGAACCTGTGATCTGCCCACATCAGAACCTATCCAGCCCTTAACCCACTGTACCCACTGAGCTTCAGCACATTCTAATTTAGAGTAGAGGATGGCTGGGTTGGGCTGGCATGCTTTTTCATGCAATGGTATTCCTTAGTGGGGAGTAATGCGGTAAAGTGGGTCAGTGTTTAATTAACTAGTGGTACAGTTGTGCTGTTCTGAGGCTCTACCCCTCGCAGGAAATGGGGTAAGACAGGGAGACACAGAGGAGGGGTGCCCTCTTAGAAAAAAGGGATCCAAAGGGTTCTCAGCTGTTCCCATAGGAGGACCCTTTTTGGTTCCAGGTAGAACCCTTTTTGGTTCCAGGTAAACCCTTATGGGTTCCATGAAGAGCCCTCTGTGGAAAGGGTTTTACATGGAACCCAAAAGTGTTCTACCTGGAACCAAAAAGGGTTCTTCAAAGGGTTCTCCGATGGGGACTGCCAAAGAACCCTTTTAGTTTAGAGATGAGCCTGTGTTCAGTAGAGAGATGTCTCTGCTCTCTATCCATCCTCCTCCGTTCCAGCAGTTCACTCAGCTTTTATGTGCCTATGCGTGTCTCTCAAAGGCAAAGAGACAAATGACAGTGACAGTGGAGAGAAGAGAGAAAGGGGGGTGACAGAAAGAGCAATGATAAAGGTAGAGAGAAGAGAATGAACTGGGGAGGGATATTAATAGGATACAGAGGAGAAATAGAGAGAGAGGGGTGGAGGGGGGATGTGCTGCTGTAGCCAGTTGTCGTTTCAATTCAAAGGACCGGATTCAAAATATTTTCTCTTTAAACGTCCCAATAGTTCTGGTCGGTGCCAATAGCTAAAATAACTCATTATTTTTAGGCTTGCACTGCAGTCATTTTCATACACTGGAGTTTATTGCCCACACTTTGTCCAATAGCCAAAAGTCCAGTTGAACAGCTTCAAGGGCAAACATAGTGGTATGAATATTTCATTTGCTTCCCATTCACATGGTGAGCCAGGGCACAGCACGGCTCCACAGGCTCCTGTAGTCCTATTAAAGCTGACTGGAGTCCTCCTGGCTGGGACTGTGCTTGGAATCTGGGGCTGGAGATGGGGCTGAGACTAAGGCTGGGGCTGGGGCTGGGGCTGGGGACTAAGTTTGGTACTGGGACTTAGGTCTGTTTCTGGTTCTGTTCCTGGGTCAAGGGCCTCAGTGGGTCCAGGGTGGCCCTGTTTCAGTTGGAGTCTGCAGCAGGTTCTCTCCCACCTCCAGATGCCTGTTCGGCCATGTAGCAGTACTGTACATCAGTCTAGAGTCATTCTGAGATAACTGATCAGCAGAGAGCAGTTCCGTAAATAATAATAATATGCCATTTAGCAGACGCTTTTATCCAAAGCGACTTACAGTCGTGCGTGCATACATTTTTTTTTTTGTGTATGGGTGGTCCCGGGGATCGAACCCACTACCTTGGCGTTACAAGCGCCGTGCTCTACCAGCTGAGCTACAGAGGACCACAAAAAGGACCGTAACAAAAGCTCTGCAAGTGGTAGCCCCTCAAATTATTTTCACTTCATTGATCTTACAGTTCGCAAATGCCCAAAGCATTGTGTAAATTCTTTATCATAATCAATAATGGTTCAGTATTGAGCCCGAAGACTGCAGGGTGATTTTGATAGATCATGATGCGGATGATGAAGATGACGATGATGATGATTATTGTTATGGCGATCATTATGCTGATTTTGACATTGTTGGTGATGATTAAGGTGATAATGGCGATAATGATATAATGCTAAAGATTATGTTTATTGATCACTGTGTGTATGATAATCACAATGAACCCAGTGGTAATGACAGTGATCATGGTGTGTGTAGTTGCATGGCTAATGGCTGCATGGCTAAGGGCAGCTGTTAACTTGATGGATGTCTCCTCCTTTCCTCTCCTCCTCCTCTCCTCTGCTCCTCTCCTCCTCTCCTGCCTGCAGATGATGGGAAGCTGTCTCTGGACGAGTTCCAGGCATTCTTCTCCGACGGGACGCTGAACGAGGAGGAACTGGAGAAGCTGTTTCACACCATTGACTCCGATAACACCAGGTGAGACAGAGCATCACATCACACTGCAACAGCAGAGCAGAGCTACTGACCGGACCACTATGGGTCTGGACCCCAGGGTGGAGATACCAATGAAGCTATGTGAAACTATTGCATTTTTTTACTGAAATTATCCTCTAGTTTCGATCTACTTTTATCTATTGCTGGGGCATCCCATAACCTCTATTCCCCTCTATTAATGCTAGTAGCCTGTTCACTAACATATAGGGCTGCAAAAGACATGTGTGTGCGTATGTGTCTGCATATGTGAACAAATGGGCGTATCCTATAAGAATGTGTATTTGTGCTGTGCAGTGCTATACAAGCAGATTGATGTTTATTGTCATGAGTCTTGTCTTGGAGGCAGAACTGAGCGATTTCCCCTTAGATAAGTCAGCTGCAAAGACAAAATTGGCAATATTGTAAAAATTCATAAAAACTAAGATTAGCTTTTTGGTCTTAATTTAAGGTTAGAGTTAGGCATTAGGGTTAGCTGTGTGGTTAAGGTTAGTGTTAAGGTTAGGGTTAGGTTTAAAATCTGATTTTATGACTTTGTGGCTGTGCACTCTGCAGAGCTGCCTCCAGAACACGATTCATGACGAAAACGCTAACCTGTGCTATACAGTAGTCCAACTCTGCCTCTGATCTACATGAATTTGATCTGGAATATGTAGATCATCATCTGCTTTCTAATTATGGACTGTTCAAATAAAGTATTTTACATTGACGTGGAAATTTCACAAGTCTGAGCTACAATAAAAAGACTGCAGTGTGTCTGTATGTGTGTGCGTGTGCGTACGTGACTGTGCATGTGACCGTGCGTGTGTGTAAGTGTGTGTGCATAAGTGTGTGTGTGTTTGTGTGTGTGTGTTTGCAAAAGTATACAATTTATCTATACTCATAAATGTCACATCCACTTTTTCAAGATCTTTTGATGTGGAACTGGTGGAACCTTTAGCTGACAGGCCTTTGTTGATGACACCTTTAGATTAAAAAAATAGAAAAAGAAAATGATGGAGAGAAAGATGAAGCACCAGGAAAAGAGAGAGAATGATGAAAGAATAGCAGAGACTAAGGACAGTCGTCCAGTTCCTGTGTTACCTGTGGTCTCTCCTCTTATCTCCTCCCTCTCTTCCTTTTTCTCTTTCATCTTCTTTCACTGGCCCTCCGGCTGGCATTTTACCCCTGGCTATCCATGACAGCAACCTTGTTATTTTCTGACACTAAATGCTTTCTCTCATTAGAATATCGATTGAAATAACTTAATGGTTCCCCAAAATGTATCTTTAATCAGGACTTTTTTAAATAAAATACATCTTTAGATTTTATCAGAAAGTTTCCTTCCCTTCACCATTACTCAACAGTATAACCAGTTACTGTTGGGGGGTAATTGATTGGCCTGTTTAGAACGTTAAATTACAATGTAAGCTTTTGCTATTTAATGCCAATCTGATTTATCGACTGACCGGACCACAGCAAGCAAAGATTAACTGTTCTCCTTATTCCTGCTCCTCATCAATCTGGTTCCGCCTTTGTAGAAATTTGTAATCAGTGATTTGTAGCAGTTCAGTTTCATGCCAAAGAATAAGATACAAAATGAATAACGATTTAGTGACCTGAAGCTGAATTCATGGGCACAGATACGCTTCTGATTTAAATTTGGATCTTGTCACCTGCTGGTCCCCCCTGATGGAGAAGTATAGATATAGAGGGTTATACTGTAGATCCATGTTGTGTTGCATGCTAGCCTTTCCTCTGTTTCTTACCCCATTCTCCTACTGCCTCTTCCCTCTCTCTCTCCATATGCTGCTCCTAACTAACCTGTGGTGTGTTAGTAATGTTGACACTAAGGAACTCTGTGGTAAGTTTTAACAGATTAATCTGTGTGTGTATCTGTGAGCTTTACATGGTGTTTGTTTGTGTCTTTGGATGTGTTGGATATGTGAATGTATGACCAGATTGTTCATCTGTGAAGTCAATATGCCATGTTTAGTTTTTCATCCCAACCATCCCAGTAGAATATCTGCATTGATTAATCACGTAGCTAGTCCATTATCCCATAAGTCATATGAAGTGCCTGTGTGTGTGTGTTTGTGCGTGCCTGTGTGTGTGTGTTTGTGCGTGCCTGTGTGTGTGTGTGTGTGTTTGCCCCTCTTACCACTGTCCTCTTCCCTGTCCTTCCAGACTACTTTGCCAAACACATGGGTGACTATGAGGGTGTACTGGCCTCCCTGGAGACTCTCAACCTGTCCATCCTCAGAGCCATGGACTTCACCAAGAAGGTGAGTCTCAAATCAAATCAAATCAAATTGTATTTGCCACATGCGCCAAATACAACATGTGTAGACCTTACAGTGAAATGCTTACTTACAAGCCCTTAACCAACAATGCAGTTTTAAGAAAAATAAGTGTTAAGTAAAAAATAGATAGATAAGTAAAATATATTTTTATGATTAAAGAGCAGCAGTAAAATAAAATAACAGTTGGGAGGCTACAGTGAGGGAAAAAAGTATTTGATCCCCTGCTGATTTTGAACGTTTGCCCACTGACAAAGAAATGGTCAGTCTTTAATTTTAATGGTAGGTTTATTTGAACAGTGAGAGACAGAATAACAACAACAAAATCCAGAAAAACGCATGTCAAAAATGTTATAAATTGATTCGCATTTTAATGACGGAAATAAGTATTTGACCCCTCTGCAAAACATGACTTAGTACTTGATGCCAAAATGGGTCGTGGATGGTTATTCCAGCATGACAATGACCCAAAACACATGGCCAAAGCAACAAAGGAGTGGCTCAAGAGGAAGCACATTAAGGTCCTGGAGTGGTCTAGCCAATCTCCAGACCTTAATCCCATAGAAAATTTGTGGAGGGAGCTGAAGGTTCGAGTTGCCAAACGTCAGCCTCGAAACCTTAATGACTTGGAAAAGATCTGCAAAGAGGAGTGGAACAAAATCCCTCCTGAGATGTGTGCATACCTGGTGGCCAACTACAAGAAACGTCTGACCTCTGTGATTGCCAACAAGGGTTTTGCCACCAAGTACTAAGTCATGTTTTGCAGAGGGGTCAAATACTTATTTCCCTCATTAAAATGCAAATCAATTTATAACATTTTTGACATGCGTTTTTCTGGATTCTTTTGTTGTTATTCTGTCTCTCACTGTTCAAATAAACCTACCATTCAAATTATAGACTGATCATTTCTTTGTCAGTGGGCAAACGTACAAAATCAGCAGGGGATCATATACTTTTTTCCCTCACTGTAGATGACCAGCAGGGTCAAATAATAATCACAGTGGTTGTAGAGGGTGTAATAGGTCAGCACCTCAGGAGTAAATGTCAGTTGGCGTTTCATACTCGGGCATTCAGAGGTTGAGAAAGCAGGTACGGTATAGTGAGAGAGAGAGGGAGGGTCGAAAACAGCAGGTCCGGGACAAGGTAGCACGTCCGGTGAACAGGTCAGGGTTCCATAGCCGTAGGTAGAACAGCAGAAACTGGATCAGTAGCACCCCGGACAGAGCCAACCAGGGAGGATATAACCCCATCCACTTTGCCAAAGCACAGCCCCCACACCATTAGAGGGATATCAACAGACCACCAACTTACTACCCTGAGACAAGGATGAGTATAGACCACAAATATGTCCTCCACCACACGAGCCCGAGGGGGTGCAAAACCGGACAGGAAGATCACCTCAGTGACTCAACCCACTCAAGTTGAGTATAGCAAAAAAAAGCCTGGCACGACATGACGCACCCGTCCTAGGGACGGCATGGAAGAGCACTAGTAAGTCAGTGACCCCCCCGTAATAGGGTCAGAGGCAGAGAATCCCAGTGGAGAGAGGGGAGCCGGCCAGGCAGAGACAGCAAGGGTGGTTTGTCACTCCCGTGCCAGACTACACGCAATCATAGGACCTACTGAAGAGATGAGTCTCCAGTAAAGACTTAAAGGTCGAAACTGAGTCTGCGTCTCTCACATGGATAGGCAGACTATTCCATAACAATGGAGCTCTATAGGAGAAAGCCCTGCCTCCAGCTGTTTGCTTAGAAATTCTAGGGAAAATAAGGAGGCCTGCGTCTTGTGACCGTAGCATACGTGTCGGTATGTACAGCAGGACCAAATTGGAGAGATCCAATTTGTAAGTCGCTCTGGATAAGAGCGTCTGCTAAATGATGTAAATGTAAATAGGTAGGAGCAAGTCCATGTAATGCTAGGTTAGCAGTAAAACCTTGAAATCAGCCCTAGCCTTAACAGGAAGCCACTGTAGAGAGGCTAGCACTGGAGTAATATGATCCCATTTTTGGGTTCTAGTCAAGATTCTAGAAGCCGTATTTAGCACTAACTGAGTTTATTTAGTGCTTTATCCGGGTAGCCAGAGAGTAGAGCATTGCAATAGTCTAATCTAGAAGTTAAGAAAGCATGGATTAGCTTTTCTGCATAATTTTTCAACAAAAGGTTTCTGATTTTTGCAATGTTACGAAGATGGAAAAAAACTGCCCTTGAAATATTATTGATATGTTCATCAAAAGAGAGATCAGGGTCCAGAGTAACACTGAGGTCCTTCACAGTTTTATTTGAGAGGACTAAACAACCATCAAGGTCAATTGTCAGATCAGACAGCAGATCTGTTTTGAGTTTAAAAGTAAAAAATGTGCTGCCATCCACTTCCTTATGTCTGAAACAAAGGCTTCCTGGGTAGGCAATTTTTGGGCTTCACCATTTTTCATCGAAATGTACAGCTGTGTGTCGCCTGCATAGCAGTGAAAGTTGACATTGTGTTTCCGAATGACATCACCAAGAGGTAGAATATATAGTGAAAACAATAGTGATCCTAAACAGAACCTTGAGGAACACCGAAACACACAATTGATTTGTCAGAGGACAAACCATCCACAGAGACGAACTGATATCTTTCCGACAGATACGATCTAAACCACTTGTCCGTGTAGACCAATTAGGGTTTCCAATCTCTCCAAAAGAATGTGGTGATCGATGGTGTCAAAAGCGGCACTAAGGTCTAGGACAGCCAAACTCAACTGGCGGACCGCGGTCCGGGTCCGGACCCAGAGAAGGGTCAATCCGGACCGGACAACATCGCATTTTGTTATATAAAAGTAAATACGTGGTTATATGCAAATAGAAGAGGCTGCGTCTTACCCAATCACATTAATCAAAATATCTTCTGCGGAACCTTGGGACAAGCAGGCAGAAAGAAACAGAAAGATTTGACCGCGGTTCAACTGTAAATATCACTGATAGAAGGAGGTTTAATTACCAGTATCTTTGTTAATATGGCTTTTTCCAAAAAAGTTCACTCTGAAAACCGTATATTCAAAGACAAGTGGACGGAACAGTATTTATTCATTCTCCCCGCAACTAGCACAAAATCAATGTGCCTGATATGCAGTGAGTCCATATCTCTCGTGAAAAGTGCCAATGACACCAGGCAAAGTAAATTAGATCAGACGTATCCCCTGAACACGGAGGTGAGAACAAAGAAGATTAACCAATTTAAATCCCAATATGAGAGGTCCACCAAAGTTCTTGTCAATTCCCTGACAGCCCAACAACGTGCAATGAAGTGTTCACTGAGGATAGCTTGGGTTTTGGGAAAACACAACAACAACAAAAATTTGACACGGTTTTTATTCTATTTTATATTTAACCAGGCAAGTCAGTTAAGAACAAATTCTTATTTACAATGACGGCCTACACCGGCCAAACCCGGACGATGCTGAGCCAATTGTGCGCCGCCCTATGGGACTCCCAATCACTTTCGCTTTTCAAGAATGATCTCCAAGGACAACTTGTCCTTTTCCCCAATCTTCTGGTGCAAACGAAGGGAGACAAAGTTGTTCCCAACCATGTTGATTTCATCCAGAAGCTGTTGGATAACTTCAAGGCTCGCTTTGATGACTTCACTGTTGGAAGAGAACTGCTGCTGCTCATCCAGAACCCCTTTCTGGTCACAAATGTGACAAAGTTGTCAGAAGAAGCAAAACAGATCTTCAGATGGGTAGATGTTGCATCACAGCAAATGGAGTTGATTGAGCTGCAAGAAAATGTGGCTTTGAAGGAGCAGACTGGTGATTGTGACCCTGTCACTTTCTGGGGAAAGATGGTGCCTGCAGCAGAAATGTAATTTCTCAGAGTGACTTATACATGAATATTGCATGGCCTACAGTGATGTACCATCCATTCAGATTATTATTTATTATTATTCCATCCAACTCTCCTTTGTTCTCCAGAGAACATGCACTTTATTTTACTTTATTTTACAAGACCCATGTACAATGGTTCACAGTGCACTTTTTGCATAGACAATTATGCAACCACTTTTGTTCTTCTGCAATGTTGTACATCAAAATAAGTTGTAATTCATTCAAATTCTTAGTCTCATTTAATGTATTTAATGTACATGTTATATAACAACATGTTTCAGAAGTTGTAGACGACTACGTTTGTTAATACGCTGTACCACAGCGCCGATAAAGGACGACATTCATCCGGACCTTTGCCACCTAGGACATTTGTGTCACTGGACCTTCTCAAATAGTAGTTGAGTACCCCTGGTCTAGGAACACGAGGACAGATGCAGAGCCTTGGTCTGACACCATTAAAAGGTAATTTACCACCTTCACGAGTGCAGTCTCAGTACTATGATGGGGTCTAAAACCAGACTGGAGTGTTTTGAGAGGAATGGGAGATTCGATAAAAGCAGATAAAAAAAATAAAATAAAAAAAATCCAGATCAAGGTTTGGCTTTTTCAGGAGAGGCTTTATTACTGCCACTTTTAGTGAGTTTGGTACACATCTGGAAGATAGGAAGCTGTTTATTATGTTCAACATAGGAGGGCCAAGCACAGGAAGTAGCTCTTTCAGCAGTTTAGTTGGAATAGGGTCCAGTAGGCAGCTGGAAGGTTTATGACTATTTTCTTGAATGTGTCGAGAGATACAAGATTAAAAATCTTTAGTGTCTCCATTGAACTTAGGTCCTGGCCGTTCTGTGCAGACTCTGGACAACTGAGTTTTGGAGAAATACGCAGATTCAAAGAGGAGTAATTTGCTCTTTAATGATCATGATCTTTTCATCTAAGAAGTTCATGAATTCATCACTGCTGAAGTGAAGGCCATCGTCTCTTGTGGAATGCTGCTTTTTAGTTAGCTTTGCAACACTATCAAAAATACATTTTTGATTGTTTTTATTCTCCTCAATTAGGTTGGAAAAGTAGGCTTATCATGCAGCAGTGAGGGCTCTTCGATATTGCACGGTACTGTCTTTCCAAGCTGGCCATTTCCATTCCAATATTCTGGAAGCTTGCTTCAGGTCTTGGGTATTTTCTGCATATCAGGGAGCTAATTTCTTGTGACAAATGTGTTTTGTTTATAGAGGTGCAACTGCATCTAGGGTATTACGCAAGGTAAAATTTAAATCCTCGGTTAGGTGTTTAACTGATTTTTGTACTCCAACGTCCTTGGGTAGGTGGAGGGTCTCTGGAAGGGCATCTAGGAATCTTTGGGTTGTCCGAGAATTTATAGCGCAGCTTTTGATAATCCTTGGTTGGGGTCTGAGCAGATTATTTGTTGCGATTGCAAACGTAATAAGATGGTGGTCCGATAGTCCAGAATTATAAAGATTTGCTTTTAGATCCACAATATTTATTCCACGGAACAAAACTAGATCCAGGGAATGACTGTGGCAATGCGTGGGTTCTGAGACATGTTGGACAAAACCCACTGAGTCGATGATGGCTCTGAAAGCCTCTTGGAGTGGGTCTGTGGATTTTTCCATGTGAATATTGAAGTCACCAAATATTTGAATATTATCTGCCATGACTACAAGGTCCGATAGGAATTCAGGGACCTCAGTGAAGAACGCTGTATCCGGCAATGAGGCCTATAAACAGTAGCTATAAAAGTGATTAAGTAGACTGCATAGATTTCATGACTAGTAGCTCAAAAGATGAAAACGCAGTCTTTTTTTTTTTTTGCTGTCATAAATGTTCGCAACCCCGCCGTCTTTACGGGATGCACGGGGGATATGGTCACTAGTGTAACCAGGAGGAGAGGCCTCATTTAAGACAGTAAATTCATCAGGCTTGAGACATGTTTCAGTCAGGCCAATCACATCAAGGTATTGATCAATGATTAGTTCATTGACTATGACTGCATTGGAAGTGAGGGATCTAACATTAAGTAGTCCTATTTTGAGATGTGAGATATTATCACAGTCTCTTTCAATAATGACAGGAATGGAGGAGGTCTTTATTCCAGTGAGCTTGCTAAGGCGAACACTTCCATGTTTAGTTTTGACCGACCTACATCGAGGCACAGACACAGTCTCAATGGGAAAGCTGAGCTGACTACACTGACTGTGCTAGTGGCAGACTCCACTAAGCTGGCAGGCTGGCTAACAGCCTGCTGCCTGACCTGCACCCTATCTCATTGTAGAGCTGAGGAGTTAGAGCCCTGTCTATGTTGATGATAAGATGAGAGCACCCCTCCAGCTTGAATGGAGTCCGTCACTCCTTAGCAGGCACTCGAGTGGTTTAAGGGGAAACATTTAAATGCCTTGGAATGGCCTAGTCAAAGCCCAGACCTCAATCCAATTGAGAATCTGTGGTATGACTTAAATATTGCTGTACACCAGCAGAACCCATCCAACTTGAAGGAGCTGGAGCAGTTTTGCCTTGAAGAATTGGCAACAATCCCAGTGGCTAGATGTGCCAAGCTTAAAGAGACATACCCCAAGAGACTTGCAGCTGTAATTGCTGCAAAAGGTGGCTCTACAAAGTATTTACTTTTTGGGGGTGAATAGTTATGAAGGCTCAAGTTTTCTGTTTTCTTGTCTTAATTCTTGTTTGTTTCACCCCCAAAAATATTTTGCATCTTCAAAATGGTAAGCATGTTGTTTAAATCAAATGATACAAACCTCCCAAAAATCAATTTTAATTCCAGGTTGTAAGGCAACAAAATAGGAAAAATGCCAAGGGGGGTGAATACTTTCGCAAGCCACTGTACAGATTAGGCTTTGCATCGGTAGCCCTGCCCCCTGGTAAACAATGTATGATTGCTGGATGATTCTTTTTAAGTGTAATATTGCGGGTAATGGAGTCGCCAATGACTAGGGTTTTCAATTTGTCAGTGCTAATGGTGGGAGGCTCTGGCGGCTCAGATCCCGTAACGGGTGGAGGAGAGACCTGAGAAGGCTCGGGCTTGAGGTCTGACTCTAACTCCGACTTGTTGCTTAGTAGGGAAAACAGTTTATATCGGCTGAATGAGCGACACCTGTTGAGCATGCGGAAAGCATTTCTTTCCAGAAGCCATGAGAAAATTGTCCGGCAGCAGGGACTGTACAAGGGGATTAACACTACTCCCTGTATTTACTGGTGGCACAGACGCTGTATCATCCTTTCCTACACTTAAATTTCCCTTGCTTAACGATTGCATCTGAAGCCGAACTTGCAACTCTGCTATCCTCACCATAAGGTGATAGTTCTCTTGTATATTAAGAGTACAGCGACTGCAATGAGAAGGCATAATGTTACTTAGCTTTTTCTTTTTTTCGCCGGGAGGAGGTCCTGCAGATGTCCAGATAAAGCTTCCTGGTTGAATAAGTTGAATTAAAAAAGTTGTGTGAGGACAAAACTTAGACCTTGGTAAACTTATTAAATACAGAGTTTGATGAAATAGTAATTAAGAGTAAAAAGCGAAAAAGTTTACGGTGCTGCGCTACGCGGTGCTGCGCTACGCGGTGCTGCTGCTGCTGGTGCTGCTGTGTTCACATGGTTGGCTGTGCTGCAGTGGCCTCCTCAGGACCTCGGGCAAGAGAGAGAAAACCATTTCTGTTTAAACACAGATGAATGGCTACAAACAAGAACACCTTCAATGATTTTGAAAATACATTTTTTCCACCACTGTCATGTCCTCCTCCACCACCCTTTTCTCTATCACCTATCTCTTCTCCTTCTCTTCTTTTGTTCTTTCTCCTTCTCTCACAGCATTTGTTCCTGTTCTTCTCTCTTCTCTTGCAGCACTGACTCTGCTTGCTATGCTCTGATGTTTAAACTTAAACATTAAACGTCTCCTTTAACGTGAAGTGTGTTTACAGGGCGGCTGTTGAAACCTTTTACAGGTGGAAGATCTCAGTAAGTCTGAAACCTCTTGAAGAGTATCTTAAATAACTCTCACGGTGCCCCCGTGAGTTATTTTCCTACTTGCGCTGATAAATACTTTGTTGAGGGAAAATGTATTGATACGATTGTGATGTGTTGTTGTTTATTAAGATGAATGCACTAAATGTAAGTCGCTCTGGATAAGAGTGTTTGCTAAATGACTGAAGTGTAAAATGTAATGTTTCCCTCTGTACGGATTGTGAAATTCTCCCAGGGAAAGAGGGAGCATTAAAGAAGGCTGCTTTCATGCTGAAAATTCCTGCCTTATGGTGTGTAGCACAATCCTGCTGCCTGCTGTTCTGCTTTCTACCTTTGAACTTTGGACACAGTATTGAATTCCACATCCCTTGAGTTTGATTGCAATTATGTCCATTATGGCGTTTCCCATGGCGAGTATGTCAGGTGTTCTCTCTCGCCTTGCTGGAAAATGAAGCCCAGGAGATTGATGTCTATTTCATTTTGGCTAATCTAACAACCCAGGCTCAAATCCATGTGGTCTTTGCTTGAGCACCTGACTGGTTTATAGAATAAGTTATTGATACCTTCTCTGTTTGAGAGTCCCATCACTCACAGTCTATCTTTCACGTCTCAGGGGACACACCACTTATAATTCATGTAAATGTGATATTTCCATTCACTTCATGAAATATTCATTCTGTGAAAGTCTACGTGTCAATTAGAGGGACAGTTGTAACCCCTTTTTAGGGTGGAAGTTAAATATGCAAACCAATTCTCAAAAGTGATTATTAAGTAATTAATAAACAGGAGCTTGAAATAATGCACCCTGAACTTTCACACAAAGCTTTGGTAATTAAGAATAATTAGGGTGTCTATGTGAGTGATTTACATCTCTGCCTCCTTCTGGTAGTGCTAGTGTTAATGCCTTGTCTTTGTTAAACTGCAGGATTACTCAGGTAGTTAAGAGCTGCATTAATTTAATAAAACTCCTGAATCTCTTGGGTATTGCATACAAATCTTTATTGTTGTTGGTATAATCCACTCCACAGCGACAGATGGAAATGTCAGTGAAGCAGTTTGTGCCATACCCAAATCTAGCTGGTATACCTGTGTCCCTGCTAGCTTCTTGATCTTCGATAGTTGCCTGTGAACATGTCATTAGCAGTGTGTGGAGCAGACACTGTATGGGATTCTACCTGCTGGGCTGAATTGTTGCTGATGACAGGCTGGTCACAATGATTGCACTCATCCCTGTACAGCCAATCTGCCATGGAGTGATTTTGTTCTGGGTCTGTCTATATCCCCCCTAAGAGCAGGCTGTGGGTCAGTCAGGGGCTGTCATTAAGAGAAGATTGGCAGCTCTCTCCCCAACAGGGATCAGTAATTTCTCACCCTGCAGCTGACATACTGACCCAGCACTGGACCACCAGGACTCACTGTGATTATCTGGATGGCAGG
Source organism: Coregonus clupeaformis (assembly GCF_020615455.1). NCBI lineage: Eukaryota > Metazoa > Chordata > Actinopteri > Salmoniformes > Salmonidae > Coregonus > Coregonus clupeaformis. The sequence goes on from NC_059210.1 coordinate 29,801,311, forward strand.
GATTTGACGCTGATGGGAAGAGATGTTGAGCTAGAGATCCAGTAACTCCTTTGGGGAAAAGCTTCCATTCCCACATAACAGTCAGTTGGACTATATCAAAATAACCAAACAGACAACATACAAATATGTACCCAAATAAATACACAAGTGTACAGGACATGTGTGTTGAATATTCCAACTACTGTACTTTAAAAGCAGTTATGCTAATAAGGAAGTCTGAAATGTTTCTTGAACATTTTTGACTGGCTATTTGGCAGGTGGAATTGACTAATGGACACTCCAATGGGGGGAGGATAGGAGTAAGAGAAAACATGAGAATTCATTAAACACATCTCATCTGCTGTTCGTCCTGCACACACTGCTTAATGAGCTACTGTCATTATCCTCTTATTTATTCAAGCCTGGAGCCAGCACACACCACACACACATACACACACACATACACACACACACACGAACACGAACACTCACACACTTTATTTCTGAATCCACTCAGGACCATTTGTTTATTTTGCTAAGTGACCTTCCAAGTTTGCAGCTTTTCCAATAAGAAATGTCAACACTGGCCTGTTGTTCTCCTTTTTTGATTTTCTGTCCTTTCTTTCCTTTTCGTGTGCACCACTTTCATCTTCTCTCTATTCTCCTCTCCACCCCTCCCCATCCCTTATGTCAGGGCCGGCTTAATGCAGGTGCTTACCGGGGCTGAAGCCCCTGGGCCCAGGTCAATGGGGGGCCCAAGATTAAGCCCAAACATTTTAAAAATAGCATTTATTAAGGAACTATATACTGTGTACAGTGCTTTCATAAAGTATTCAGACCCCTTCACTTTTTCCATATTTTGTTACGTTACAGCCTTATTCTAAAATTGATTAAATAAATACAAATCACCATCAATCTACACACAATACCTCATAATAGGTTTTTAGACATTTTTGCTAATTTATAAAAAATAAAAAACAGATATACCTTATTTACATAAGTATTCAGACCCTTTGCTATGAGAATCGAAATTGAGCTCAGGTGCATCCTGTTTCCATTGATCATCCTTGAGATGTTTCTACAAATTGATTGGAGTTCACCTGTGGTCAATTAAATTGATTGGACATGATTTGGAAAGGCCTTTCCAAAGTATTCAGACCCCTTGACTTTTTCCACATTTTGTTACGTTACAGCCTTATTCTAAAATTGATTACGTTGTTTTTTTCTCTCTCATCAATCTACACACAATACCCCATAATGATGAAGCAAAAACTGGTTTTTAGTCCATGTCAGAGCAAAAACCAAGCCATGGGGTCGAAGGAATTGTCCATAGAGCTCCGAGACAGGATTGTGTTGAGGCACAGATCTGGGGAAGGGTACCAAAAAATGTCTGCAGCATTGAAGGTCCCCAAGAACACAGTGGCCTCCACCATTCTTAAATGGAAGAAGTTTGGAACCACCAAGACTCTTCCTAGAGCTGGTCGCCCAGTCAAACTGAGCAATCGGGTGAAAAGGGCCTTGGTCAGGGAGGTGACCAAGACCCCGATGGTCACTCTGATAGAGCTCTAGAGTTCCTCTGTGGAGATGGGAGAACCTTCCAGAAGGACAACCATCTCTGCAGCACTCCACCAATCAGGTTCTTTATGGTAGAGTGTCCAGACGGAAGCCACTCCTCAGTAAAAGGCACATGACAGCCCACTTTGAGTTTTCCAAAAGGCACCTAAAGGACTCTCAGACCATGAGAAACAAGATTCTCTGGTCTGATGAAACCAAAATTGAACTCTTTGACCTGAATGCCAAGTGTCACATCTGGAGGAAACCTGGCACCATCCCTACGGTGAAGCATGGTGGTGGCAGCATCATGCTGTGGGGATGTTTTTCGGCGGCAGGGACTGTGAGACTAGTCAGGATCGAGGGAAAGATGAACGGAGTAAAGTACAGAGAGATCCTTGATGAAAACCTGCTCCAGAGTGCTCAGGACCTCAAACTGGGGTGAAGGTTCACCTTCCAACAGGACAACAACCCTAAGCACACAGCCAAGACAACACAGGAGTCTCTGAATGTCCTTAAGTGGCCCAGCCAGAGCCCGGACTTGAACCCGATCGAACATCTCTGGAGCTACCTGAAAATAGCTGTGCAGCAACGCTCCCCATCCAACCTGACAGAGGTTAAGAAGATCTGCAGAGAAGAATGGGAGAAACTCTCCAAAGACAGGTGTGCCAAGCTTGTAGCGTCATACCCGAGAAGACTCTAGGCTGTAGTCGCTGCCAAAGGTGCTTCAACAAAGTACTGAGTAAAGGGTCTTAATACTTATGTAAATGTCATATTTCTGTTTTGAGACTGGTGTTTTGCGGGTACTATTTAATGAAGCTGCCAGTTGAGGACCTGTCAGGCGCCTGTTTCTCAAACTAGACACTAATGTATTTGTCCTCTTGCTCAATTGTGCCCGGGGCCTCCCACTCCTCTTTCTATTCTGGTTAGAGACAGTTTGACCTGTTCTGTGAAGGGAGTAGTACACAGCGTTGTACGAGATCTTCAGTTTCTTGGCAATTTCTCGCATGGAATAGCCTTCATTTCTCAGAACAAGAATATACTGACGAGTTTCAGAAGAAAGTTATTTGTTTCTGGCCATTTTGAGCCTGTAATCGAACCCACAATTGCTGATGCTCCAGATACTCAACTAGTCTCAAGAAGGCCAGTTTTATTGCTTCTTTAATCAGCACAACAGTTTTCAGCTGTGCTAACATAATTGCAAAAGGGTTTTCTAATGATCAATTAGCCTTTTAAAATGATAAACTTGGATTAGCAAACACAACGTGCCATTGGAACACAGGACTGATGGCTGCTGATAATGGGCCTCTGTACGCCTATGTAGATATTACATTAAAAATCAGCCATTTCCAGCTACAATAGCCATTTACAACATTAACAATGTCTACACTGTTTTTCTGATCAATTTTATGTTATTTTAATGGACAAAAAAATTGCTTTTCTTTCGAAAACAAGGACATTTCTAAGTGACCCAAACTTTTGAACGGTAGTGTACTTTGTATCCTTTGTTCACTCAAGTGTTTCCTTTATTATGGCATTTACCGGTATGCCTACAGTTGGAAAGACCGCAGTTTGGGCAGCATGCGGGCCAAATATACAGCTTGTTGCATTGTGGCCATAGACAGATAATACATAAAAGGGTTTTGTAACCTCTTACCATGGCAATTCGACTGTTAAACTCATGGGTACACTAGCAATGGATGCCAGTCCTGACTTGAATGGGAACTGCCATCTATGGATTATATTTATATGGTTGGTTGTGGCTGTTGGTTTGCCTTTTGCAGATTTCAAAATATAATGGCGGGAAAAACGTACAGTTTGGAAAGCAAATGTGTACTGCTGAAAAAGAAGACTAATCTGTCTTCAGAAACAATAGAAGAAGAAAAATTCTCAACAACTCCTTATTTTTTACTAACAGCAGCACTGTTTTTCAAAGTAGCTCATCTTGAGATAGGCTATTGGCAGTGGTGTAAAGTAATTAAGTAAAAATACTTTAAAGTACTACTTAAGTAGTTTTTGGGGTATCTGTACTTTACTTTACTATTTATATTTTTTGCCAACTTTTACTTTTACTTCACTACATTCCTAAAGAAAATAATGTACTTTTTACTCCATACATTTTCCAGGACACCCAAAAGTACTCGTTACATTTTGACAGGAAAATGGTCCAATTCATACACTTATCAAGAGAACATCCCTGGTCATCCCTACTGCCTCTTATCCGGCGGACTCACTAAACACAAATGCTTCATTTGTAAATTATGTCTGAGTGTTGGAGTGTGCCTCTGGCTATCCGTCAATAAAAAAATAAATAAAGGAATTTTAAATGGTTTATACTTTTACTTTTACTTTTGATACTTAAGTACAATTGAGCAATTCCATTTACTTTTGATACTTAAGTATATTTAAAACAAAAAACTTTTAGACTTTTACTCAAGTAGTATTTTACTGGTTGACTTTCACTTTTACTTGAGTCATTTTCTATTAAGGTATCTTTACTTTTACTAAAGTAGGACAATTGTGTACTTTTTCCACCACTGGCTATTGGCATGACGAGCACACCGGCCATCATCGTGGGTAGCCTATGGCTTCATTTTCATCATTAAGTGAGTCAGTGTGCCACTGGAAATTATATTTAGTAGCCTACTGTAGCCTATATATATACTGAATATATATTTCCTCCTAATATTGTACAATCTGTGTGTCGCTTCATTGGCCTGGGCTATTGTTTGTTTGAATTCAAGAACAGTTTGATCTTAGTTTGTCAGTCAGAGTAGCCACTCATTTCAGTCATTTGTGTGGTGTTAAAAAATATTTAGCTAATGTCTTCTGTCATGTAAATTATGTAGAATTGCATGAAATGCATTTTTTTTTTAAAGGCTGATTTATTTCGGACCCTGCAATTTTGGGGGAGAAATCCTAAAAACGCCTCTGCTCAACTGTAGCTTATGCCACACTGCAAACGTTATTATGGCTTTATTATAAAGGGTCTTTTTCTTTAACAGTAAATTTACCACACTTCGAATTGCATCTTTGTGCACAGATTTGTTTACAGCGCTGGGGGGGTGGGGGGGTGGGGGGGGGCTATGATTTCTTAATCCGGCCCTGCCTGCCATCCCTTGTCTTGAAAGATGGGGGGGGGGTATTTTTGTGATTTTTTTATGGTAATGTCTTGTCACATGCATTGAGGGTGAGATGAAGCTATTGTTTAAAATGGTAATGTAGAGAGACTTGTTAAATGGTGCAGCGCTGGTGCAACAGCCCTTTTAACAGCTCTATCTCCTCCAGTCATGTCTCATTGATCTAGGTTCATATTCATGCACCTCCAGTGTATCTATGGTCGTCTCCCTACTACTTCATATGTATGAATGCATCTCTCTCTCTCTGACATGGTGGCCAGCAGGGGAGTTATTTCTGAATATTTTTGTTGATGATGTTTATCTCTGTGAGTTTGACATTGATTTAGTTGACTGATGTGGTAGGTACTATTCCTCCACTCCCAAGCTTGAAGGAGATAGAGATACCTGTCAGCACCTAGCCAGTCTGTTCCAGCACATTGCTAATGTATCACTCTTCAGGTGTCAAGGAAGGATATGTGTGTTGGGGCAGTAGGTAGAGCATATTGCTATAAGACCCAGTCGAAGTGTGCATGTTCTATATACAGTGCCTTCAGAAAGTATTCATACCCCTTGACTTATTCCACATTTTGTTGTGTTACAGCCTGAATTCAAAATGGATGAAATTGATTTTTTTTCTCTCACCCATCTACACACAATACCCCATAATGACAAAGTAAAAACGTGTTTAGAAATGTTTGCAAATACAGAAAAAATTACATTTACATACTATACCAGTCAAAGGTTTGGACACACCTACTCATTCCAGTGTTTTTCTTTATTTTTACTATTTTCTACATTGTAGAATAATAGTGAAGAAATCAAAACTATGAAATAACACATATGGAATCATGTAGTAACCAAAAAAGTGTTAAACAAATCAAAGTATATTTTATATTTGAGAATCTTCAAATAGCCACCCTTTGTCTTGATGACAGCTTTGCACACTCTTGGCATTCTCTCAACCAGCTTCACCTGGAATGCTTTTCCAACAGTCTTGAAGGAGTTCCCACATATGCTGAGCACTTGTTGGCTGCTTTTCCTTCAATCTGTGGTCTGACTCATCCAAAACCATCTCAAATGGGTTGAGGTCGGGGGACGATTGAGGCCAGGTCATCTGATGCAGCACTCCGTCACTCTCCTTCTTGGTCAAATAGCCCTTACACAGCCTGGAGGTGTGTTGGGTCATTGTCCTGTTGAAAAACAAATGATAGTCCCACTAAGCCCAAACCAGATGGGATGGCGTATCGCTGTAGAACGCTGCGGTAGCCATGCTGGTTAAGTGTGCCTTGAATTTTAAATAAATCACAGGCAGTGTCACCAGCAAAGCACCCCCACAACATAACACCTCCTCCTCCATGCTTTACAGTTGGAAATACACATGTGGAGATCATCCGTTCACCCATACCGCATCTCACAAAGACACGGCGGTGTGTCCAAACTTTTGACTGGAAGTGTAACTATTCACAATACTTTGTAGAAGCACCTTTGGCAGCTATTATAGCTGTGAGTCTTTCTGGGTAAGTCTCTAAGAGCGTTCTACATCTGGATTGTGCAACATTTTCCCGTTATTCTTTTCAAAATTCTTCAAGCTCTGTCAAATTAGTTGTTGATCATTGCTAGACAACTATTTTCAGGTCTTGCCATAGATTTTCAAGTAAATTTAAGTCAAAACTGTAATTCGGGCGCTCAGGAACATTCACTGTCTTCTTGGTAAGTAACTCCAGTGTAGATTTGGCCTTGTGTTTTAGGTTATTGTCCTGCTGAGCGGTTTCTTTCCTCTCCAGCAACTGAGTTAGGAAGGACTGTAACTTTGTAGCGACTGTGTGTATTGATACATCATCCAAAGTGTAATTAATAACTTCACCATGCTCAACAGGATATTCAATGTCTGCTTTTTTTTTTTACCCATCTACCAATAATAGGTGCCCTTCTTTGTGAGGCATTGGAAAACCTCCTTGGTCTTTGTGGTTGAATCTGTGTTTGAAATTCACTGCTTGACTGAAGGACCATTTGTAAGGTGTGGGGTACAGAGATTAGGTAGTCATTCAGAAATCATGTCAAACACTATTAATACACACATAGTGAGTCCATGCAACTTATTATGTGACTTGTTAAGCACGTTTTTACTCCTGAACTTATTTAGACTTGCCATAACAAAGAGGTTGAATACTTATTGACTCAAGACATTTCAGGTTTTCATTTTTAATTATTTGTCAAATGTTCAAAAAACATAATTCCACTTTAACATTATAGGGTATAGTGTGTAGGCCAGTGACAAACAAATCTCAATTTAATCAGTTTTAAATTCAGGCTGTAACACAACAAAATGTGGAAAAAGCAAAGGGCTGTGAATACTTTCTGAAGGCACTGTCGCTGATGCTGTGTTGGTTTGATCATGCTCAATCCTTTCTTCAGTGGTCTATGCTTTTTTAAACGAGGGACAGAGGGACAGTGTAGCTTCAATGTGTTTTCAATGCTGACACACAGTTCAAACCCAGAGATAAGTCCACTTAAGTGCTTTTTTTTTTTTTTGCCTGTACAGGACCAAGGTTTCATCCAACTGCTTTTCCTTTGATGAGGTCATGAATAGGGGTGATAAGGTTTCCTGAAAATAAGATTCTCAATAGCTCCTTGCTTATTTTCTGTTTACTGTTAAAGTCACGGCGTCTTGGTCTGTGTAGCAGTGAGGTGATATTAACCATGGCCCTGTGTGAACTCTAGTGGCACCTGATCTCCATACCTCTCACCTAATCAAACCTGGTGACTAGGGTTATTGGGTTACCATGGTAACTGAGGAGGCACCCGTCAAGAAGCCCTCGCCTGCTTTACTGTAAACCAGAGGTGTTGGAGGGGAAAGCCAAGGGATTGATCCCTACTGTGCCTCTGTTTGTCATCATGTTTCAGGGTCAGTGTCGAGAATTTTATGAGGATGTGTAAATAATGTTTTCACTAAAGTAATTTGATGGGTGTGTCATGTCCCCTGTAGCTCAGTTGGTAGAGCATGGCGCTTGCAACGCCAGGGTTGTGGGTTCGTTTCCCACGGGGGGCCAGTATGAAAAATGTATGCACTCACTAACTGTAAGTTGCTCTGGATAAGAGTGTCTGCTCAATGACTCAAATGCAACCAACTGTCACAATAACATCTGTTTGTCAGCAAACGTCCCAGTGTGTGGTCTGTCTAAAGGAATATATTTTGCATTGTAAGCCTGGCTCTCTGAGTAATACAGTTCCACCCAGTGAATCAAATGTTTTAGTGTAATGTAAAAGAGGGAGCAGAAAGAGGAGGAAGGAGTGAGGAAGCTAGCCTTCAAGGCATGGTTGCTGTGTTTCTCAGGGGAGGGCACATCCAGATGAAGCTCTCTCTCTCATTCATTATTTTTCCTCAGGAACATGCTCATGCTGCTGCTGTGGCGCACAGGGCTCTGACAGATCTGTCTACGTCTGAATAATCTAATTGGGGAGCTCATTTTTAATTCTATATAGATAACAGGGTTAGTGGTGAGTGTTAGATTTGAATATAAGTCTGCAGATGACAGGTTACTGCTTAGCTAGGTATACTGTTGGCTTATTTATTTTATGTACAGAATAGACAGAAGCTTTTGTTGCTCCCTTTACTATTGTGATAGGTTGTACCGCCAATAGTATGCAGTCATTGTTACTTCCATAGTGATAACACATGGCACACTGTGTCACTTTTCCCTAACCCACTGTCTCCTTCCTCTTCTCCACTCAATGGAAGTTTTTGGTCTAGTTAGAGGGTATGAGATGTACATCTGAGAGACAATTAATGCATGCATGAGTAATGTGTCTCACTCCCAACTAGAACATGTTCAGGTCACCCCTCCATGCTTTCATATTATATTGATGGGGATGAGATTGACCCTTTTTCCCCTTCCACGGAGGATGGGAACGGTGACCAGTGCCATACGAAGTAGACAGAGACATGGCTGAGCAGTAAATATATGAGGGATTCACTCAAAGACCCTGGTATAAACCATATAAAGATTCCTCACCTCCAGTACTGCCCATTCTATTGGGGTAGACTTTTGTTGCTTTCTGCTGAGACTACAGGGGAGGGCTGAGACTACACTGATTCCTCTCTCTCTCAGAACTCATTTACACTTTTTAAAAACATTTTTAGTCATTTAGCAGATGCTCTTATCCAGAGCGACTTACAGGAGCAATTAAGGTTAAGTGCCTTTCTCAAGGGCACATCGACAGATTTTTCACCTAGTCGGCTCGGGGATTAGAACCAGCAACCTTTCGGGTACTGGCACAACGCTCCTAACCACTAAGCTACCTGCCGCCCCGTACATATTTATCAAGTCAAATTGTATGTGTCACATGCTTCGTAAACAACAGCTGTAGACTAACAGTGAAATGCTTACGTACCTTCCCAACAATGCAGAGAGGAAAATAGAAAAATAATAACACAAGGAATAAATACACAATGAGTAATGATAACTTGGCTATATACATGGGGTACCAGTACCAAGTCGATGTGCAGGGGTACGGGGTAATTGAGAATGAATCAGCTTTAATATTGCATATAGATTGTGGCTTCTAGCAATGTAATTTACATTTTACATTTTAGTCATTTAGTAATTGTCTGCATCATTTCCAATCGCCCATATATATAAATATTTTTGTAAATATATACTATTTTAAATATATATATATATATATTTTAAATATATTTTCCTCCTTTATTATTTTCCCCTAACCCTACCACCCTCCCCTAATTGGAGTAAACTAATGGACAACAATACTTAGGCTTCCACTTCCAACTTATACATACTACATACATTTCACGGACAATATATTTTACATTAGTTAGTATATTTTACATTAGTATATAATTTTTGTAGAAGAAAAAAATTGTCAAAGCCTTCAGCTACCCTCAACCCTTCCCATCTATCTCTGAAGACCATCCAGTTTTGATTTCTAGTTGCCATATATGTTTCACAAAAGTTCTGAACCTTTCTATTCTCATAGTTTCTACAGATTTTAAATTAACGATAAACACCTTTGCTAAGAGTATTATTATATTGTTGATTGATTGACTATTACTTTTCAAATCACCCAGCAGTGTTAGTTGCAGAGTTAGCCATTTTTAAGCCATTCCTGAACCTGCGACCAAAAATCGCTACAAATGGGCAGTACCAAAACAAGTGATCTAATGATTCTGTCTCTTCGCAGAAAAATCTGCAGAGCTGGGATGGTTTTATCCCCCACATATATAACATTCTGTTGGTTGCAAGAATTTTGTATAATAATTTAAATTGAAAAACTCTAAGTTTTGAATCCGGCATCGTTTTGTGTATCATTTTATAAACCATGTGCCATGGAATCGGTACATCAAAAATCTCCTCCCAACTATTTTGCAACCTGTGTGGCGCAGCTGTACATTTTTTGGTCCATAAATTCAACTGGTATACTTTTTTATTTATCACAGTTTTCTTTAGCCAATTTTGGTCTTTAATGTAGGGCCGACAGACAAGTTCTTTACTTTCTCCCCTTTCCACTTGCCTCCTCCATTTTTTCTGTAATGTTGCAATCAGTTGGTTGTAATTTTGGATAGAGCAGACATTTCCATATATTTTTGTTAACAGCATGTGTGACATAACTCCACCAGTCCTATTTCTGATATAACTTACAAAGATTATACTGCAACAAAAAAAAATTGTATCCAAAAATAGCTTTTTTTAATCAATTGGTATATTTGAATTTAACCATAATATTTGTTATAATATTTGTTCTGTCTTTTCTGGTGGATGAATTATCAAACTGAAATTGCAAACAGCTTTCTATTGCTTGTTTTAAAAATAGCTATATTTTGGAGATTATTTCATTTTCAAATAACCGAAAGTGAGAGGTTGCGAGAGGTTGCTGCTACTTGATGTCTATTATCTACGCATAGCCACTTTACCCCTACCTACATGTACAAATTACCTTGACTAACCTTTTTCTCCCGCACATTGACTCGGTACCGGTACACCCGGTATATAGCCTCGTTATTGTTATTTTGATTGTGTTACTTTTCATTTTATTTTTTACTTTAGTTTATTTAGTAAATATTTTCTTAACTCTATTTCTTGAACTGCATTGTTGGTTAAGGGCTTTTAAGTAAGCATTTCACGGTAAGGTCCACACCTGTTGTATTCGGCACATGTGACAAATAAATTTTGATTGATTTGATCATCTGAATGAACGGAAATAGGCCATTCTTGAACACAGGATGAGCCATTCTTACTAATCAGCTAGAGAACCAGTTCGGATTTAATTATAGTTTTTGTATGACTGAAGCCTTTAGTGAGAGGTCCAATGCTTTAATATTTAATAATTTATGCCCTGCAAATTCATATTCATTATATAAATAGGCCCATTTAACTTTGTCTGGCTTGCCGTGCCAGATAAAGTGGAATCTTTTTAGGCAGGGCCATAACTAAGTAAGTAAACTGGGATATGACAAAATAATTAATCTGTTGTTTTTTTCCCACAAATAGACAGGTGTTGTCCTTTCCATGGTAGAAAAATCTTATCTAATTTGGCTAACTTTCTATTAAAATATATTGTAGTGAGATCATTTCTTTCTTTCGGGATATGAATATGGATTATGTCCACTTCATAAATTGTACTTTTTAGAGATTCAATAGGTAATATGGTGGTTTTAATCCAGAGATGTTAGAAAAATTATCTAGATCCTCTATGAGGCTGTGCAGGGATCCAAATTATGGATTTAAATGACAACATGAATCGTCAACGTACAATGACACCTTTGTTTTTAAGCCCTAGATTTCTAGCTCCTTGATATTATTGTTGGATCTGATTTTAATAGCTAACATTTCGATGGCCATAATACAGTGGAGAAAAAAAGTATGTAGTCAGCCACCTATTGTGCAAGTTCTCCCACTTAAAAAGATGAGAGAGGCCTGTAATTTTCATCATAGGTACACGTCAACTATGACAGACAAAATGAGGAAAAAAAATCCAGAAAATCACATTGTAGGATTTTTAATGAATTTATTTGCAAATTATGGTGGAAAATAAGTATTTGGTCAATAACAAAAGTTTCTTAATACTTTGTTATATACCCTTTGTTGGCAATGACACAGGTCAAACGTTTTCTGTAAGTCTTCACAAGGTTTTCACACACTGTTGCTGGTATTTTGGCCCATTCCTCCATGCAGATCTCCTCTAGAGCAGTGATGTTTTGGGGCTGTCGCTGGGCAACACGGACTTTCAACTCCCCTCCAAAGATTTTCTATGGGGTTGAGATCTGGAGACTGGCTAGGCCACTCCAGGACCTTGAAATGCTTCTTACGAAGCCACTCCTTCGTTGCCCGGGCGGTGTGTTTGGGATCATTGTCATGCTGAAAGACCCAGCCACGTTTCATCTTCAATGCCCTTGCTGATGGAAGGAGGTTTTCACTCAAAATCTCACGATACATGGCCCCATTCATTCTTTCCTTTACATGGATCAGTCGTCCTGGTCCCTTTGCAGAAAAACAGCCCCAAAGCATGATGTTTCCACCCCCATGCTTCACAGTATGTATGGTGTTCTTTGGATGCAACTCAGCATTCTTTGTCCTCCAAACACGACGAGTTGAGTTTTTACCAAAAAGTTATATTTTGGTTTCATCTGACCATATGACATTCTCCCAATCCTCTTCTGGATCATCCAAATGCACTCTAGCAAACTTCAGATGGGCCTGGACATGTACTGGCTTAAGCAGGGGGACACGTCTGGCACTGCAGGATTTGAGTCCCTGGCGGCGTAGTGTGTTACTGATGGTAGGCTTTGTTACTTTGGTCCCAGCTCTCTGCAGGTCATTCACTAGGTCCCCCCGTGTGGTTCTGGGATTTTTGCTCACCGTTCTTGTGATCATTTTGACCCCACGGGGTGAGATCTTGCGTGGAGCCCCAGATCGAGGGAGATTATCAGTGGTCTTGTATGTCTTCCATTTCCTAATAATTGCTCCCACAGTTGATTTCTTCAAACCAAGCTGCTTACCTATTGCAGATTCAGTCTTCCCAGCCTGGTGCAGGTCTACAATTTTGTTTCTGGTGTCCTTTGACAGCTCTTTGGTCTTGGCCATAGTGGAGTTTGGAGTGTGACTGTTTGAGGTTGTGGACAGGTGTCTTTTATACTGATAACAAGTTCAAACAGGTGCCATTAATACAGGTAACGAGTGGAGGACAGAGGAGCCTCTTAAAGAAGAAGTTACAGGTCTGTGAGAGCCAGAAATCTTGCTTGTTTGTAGGTGACCAAATACTTATTTTCCACCATAATTTGCAAATAAATTCATTAAAAATCCTACAATGTGATTTTCTGGATTTTTTTTCTCAATCTGTCTGTCATAGTTGACGTGTACCTATGATGAAAATTACAGGCCTCTCTCATCTTTTTAAGTGGGAGAACTTGCACAATTGGTGGCTGACTAAATACTTTTTTTCCCCACTGTAAATAGATATGCCGATAGTGAACAACCTTGTTTTACTCCTCTTGACAATTTAATACTTTCTGAGAAGTAGCCATTATTTACTATTTTACACCTGGGGTTACTATACATAACTTTAACCCATTGTATAAGAGATTCTCCTAAATTAAAATAGTCCAGGCATTTATTTATAAATTCCAGTCGTACTTTATCAAAAGCCTTTTCAAAGTCAGCTATGAATACCAGGCCTGGATTCACATATTTTTCATAGTGTTCTATTGTTTCCAGTACTTGTCTTATATTATCTCCAATGTATTGTCCATGTAAAAAACATTAGGATTAATTAGGATTAGGATTAATAATATCAAACAATTCCTTTTTAATTATAAGCGCTATGCATTTTGCTAGTAATAGTGCAATCAGACCTTCTTGCTGAGTATCTGATAGTCTACCATTTTTATAGGAGTGGTTAAAACATGTTAATAACGGACCTTTGAGTACATAGAAAAATATTTGATATACCTCAACTTGTATGCCATCCAGTCCTGGAGTTTTCCCAGACTTGAAGGCTTTAATTTCATCTAGAAGTTCCTCCTCTGCAATTAGGCCTTCACATGAGTCTTTCTGTATAGCTGTTCATTTTACTCTATTAATAGAAAAAAATCCTTATAATTAACTTCAGTTAGTGGAGATGGAGTAGACTGAAATGAAAGCATATGCTTAAAGTACTTTGCTTCCGCTTTCAAAATATTGTTTGGTGAATCATGGATGACTGTCATGTGTAACAAGTTTCTGTAAATAATTTTTGTTTATGTTGAAGATTTTAATAACGTGGTACATTTTTCCCCATTATCCATCCAGTTCGCTTTATTTTTATAATATATTACACTTGATCTTTCTGGAATAAGTTCCTCCATTTCTTTTTGTTTTTCCTCTAACTTATTATGTGCCTCTATGTTACAGTTTTTATTGCTATCTATCTGTACTGTTAGTTCCTCTATTTCCTTTTTTAAGATGAACTCTTTTGACCTAAATTATTTTTGTTTCAAAGATCAATATTGAATTGCATGGCCTCTAAAGGCACATTTAAATGTGTCCCATACAATAAGGGGATATTCTGTACCTATGTTATGTAGGTTATTCTGTCTTGGTTAAAAACAAGTTGTCATCCAGTAGGCTTTGATTCAATTTCCAATATCCTCGCCGTCTTGGAAATTCTGTAAGTGTAATGTGTATACCAATTATTGGATGGTCCGACCGCATTCTGTCCCCTATCAACACTCTTTTAACTTTTGGTGACAGCGAAAATTACATAAGCAAGTAGTCAAGACGACTAGCTTGATTGAGCCTCCACCATGTGTATCTCACTAGGTCAGGATATTTAAGCCTCCATATATCCACTAATTCGAATATATCCATAATATTCGTAAAGTGCATGAGGGTGATAGTTTGTAGTGTTATTTCCTTTACGGTTCATTGAGGTACTTAAAACCGTATTATAATCTCCCACCATAATAATTGAGTCATGTATAGCCTGTAAGCTCGACAAATTATTATATATATATTTTCAAAGAAGTGTGGATCATCATTATTTGGACCATATAGATTAATGAGCCAAATCTGTTTATGGTCCAATAGCATATTTAAAAGGATCCACCTTTCTTGCGGATCTGTATGAACAGTTTGCACATTCGGATGAAAATTATTGTTCATTCATATCACCAACCCTTTTGAGTTTCTTTGCCCATGGCAGAAATATATTCTAAAGGTGTAGACTGAGTTCCCTGTAAACAATATATATATTATATTCCTTCTCTTTTAGCCAGGTAAAGACTGATTGTCTTTTCTTATTATCTGCTAAGCCATTACAATTATAACTAACTATACTTATTTCACCACTTACCATAATGAGATAAATGTTTCGATTATACTTACCATAATATAGGTTTGTAAACTTACCATTAAGAAGTATCATGATAATTGAGTGTCCATACAGTGAGGGAAAAAAGTATTTGATCCCCTGCTGATTTTGTAAGTTTGCCACTGACAAAGACATGATCAAACTATAATTTTAATGGTAGGTTTATTTGAACAGTGAGAGACAGAATAACAACAAAAAAATCCAGATAAACGAATGTCAAAAATGTTATAAATTGATTTGCATTGTAATGAGGGAAATAAGTATTTGACCCCTCTGCAAAACATGACTTAGTACTTGGTGGAAAAACCCTTTTTGGCAATCACAGAGGTCAGACGTTTCTTGTAGTTGGCCACCAGGTTTGCACACATCTCAGGAGGGATTTTGTTCCACTCCTCTTTGCAGATCTTCTCCAAGTCATTAAGGTTTCGAGGCTGACGTTTAGCAACTCAAACCTTCAGCTCCCTCCACAGATTTTCTATGGGATTAAGGTTTGGAGACTGGCTAGGCCACTCCAGGACCTTAATGTGCTTCTTCTTGAGCCACTCTTTTGTTGCCTTGGCCGTGTGTTTTGGGTCATTGTCATGCTGGAATACCCATCCACGACCGATTGTCAATGCCCTGGCTGAGGGAAGGAGGTTCTGACCCAAGATTTGACGGTACATGGCCCCATCCATCGTCCCTTTGATGCAGTGAAGTTGTCCTGTCCCCTTAGCAGAAAAACACCCCCAAAGCATAATGTTTCTACCTCCATGTTTGACGGTGGGGATGGTGTTCTTGGGGTCATAGGCAGCATTCCTCCTCCTCCAAACACGGCGAGTTGAGTTAATGCGAAAGAGCTTGATTTTGGTCTAATCTGACCACAACACTTTCACCCAGTTCTCCTCCGAATCATTCAGATGTTCATTTGCAAACTTCAGACGGCCCTGTATATGTGCTTTCTTGAGCAGGGGGACCTTGCGGGCACTGCAGGATTTTAGTCCTTCTTGGCGTAGTGTGTTACCAATTGTTTTCTTGGTGACTATGGTCCCAGCTGCCTTGAGATCATTGACAAGATCCTCCCGTGTAGTTCTGGGCTGATTCCTCACCGTTCTCATGATCATTGCAACTCCACGAGGTGAGATCTTGCATGAAGCCCCAGGCCGAGGGAGATTGACAGTCTTTTGTGTTTCTTCCATTTGCGAATAATCACACCAACTGTTGTCACCTTCTCACCAAGCTGCTTGGTGATGGTCTTGTAGCTCATTCCAGCCTTGTGTAGGTCTACAATCTTGTCCCTGACATCCTTGGAGAGCTCTTTGGTCTTGGCCATGGTGGAGAGTTTGGAATCTGATTGATTGATTGCTTCTGTGGACAGGTGTTTTTTATACAGGTAACAAGCTGAGATTAGGAGCACTCCCTTTAAGAGTGTGCTCCTAATCTCAGCTCGTTACCTGTATAAAAGACACCTGGGAGCCAGAAATCTTTCTGATTGAGAGGGGGTCAAATACTTATTTCCCTCATTAAAATGCAAATCAATTTATAACATTGTTTACAGGCGTTTTTCTGGATTTTTTTGTTGTTATTCTGTCTCTCACTGTTCAAATAAACCTACCATTAAAATTATAGACTGATCATTTCTTTGTCAGTGGGCAAACATACAAAATCAGCAGGGGATCAAATACTTTTTTCCCTCACTGTACCTGTCTATATAAGGTCCCACAGTTGACAGTGCATGTCAGAGCAAAAACCAAGCCATGAGGTCGAAGGAATTGTCCGTAGATCTCCGAGACAGGATTGTGTTGAGGCACAGATCTGGGGAAGGCTACCAGAACATTTCTGCAGCATTGAAGGTCCCCAAGAACACAGTGGCCTCCATCATTCTTAAATGGAAGAAGTTTACGGTGAAGCATGGTGGTGGCAGCATCATGGTGTGGGGATATTTTTCAGTGGCAGGGAGACTAGTCAGGATCGAGGGAAAGATGAACGGAGCAAAGTACAGAGAGATCCTTGATTAAACCTGCTCCAGAGTGCTCAGGACCTCAGACTGGGGCAAAGGTTCACCTTCTAACAGGACAACGACCCTAATCACACAGCCAAACAACGCAGGAGTGGCTGAGGGACAAGTCTCTTAATGTCCTTGAGTGGCCCAGCCAGAGCCCGGACTTGAACCCGATCAAACATCTCTGAAGATACCTGAAAATAGCTGTACAGCGACGCTCCCCATCCAACCTGACGGAGCTTGAGAAGATCTGCAGAGAAGAATGGGAGAAACTCCCCAAATACAGGTGTGCCAAGCTTGTAGCGTCATACCCAAGAAGACTTGGAGGCTGTTATCGCTGCCAAAGGTCCTACAACAAAGTAATGAGTAAATGGTCTGAATACTTATGTAAATGTGATATTTCAGTTTTTTACTTTTAATACATTTGCAAAAATGTCTAAAAACCTGTTTTTACTTTGTCATTATGGGTTATTGTGTGTAGATTGATGAGGGGGGGGGGGGAACAATTTATTCCATTCTAGAATAAGGCTGTAACGTAACAAAATGTGGAAAAAATCAAGGGGTCTGAATATTTTCGAATGCACTGTAGCTTGTCGACTACGAGAGCTACACGTCTCCCTTTTAGTCTATTGTCTTTGAAGAGTGGATACAGTACTTTGCGTCATTCTACGATTTCCTTTGGGAACTGATCGTTCATGCCTATTTTAAAGTCAGCAAGTCTTTTTCCCAGGCTTTTAACTATTATTTTATCTTTAAAGGATGCAAATTTGGCAACAATTGGGCACTCGTATCACTGTCCAAAACGATGTACACGTTCAAGTTTAATTTGGTCGACAGTGTCGCCTGGGATCTGCAGCAATTTAACCATGAATTCTTTCACCACACTCTCTGGATCTTCACCTTCTTCCTCTTTAATTCCAGTAAGCACCAGATTTTCGCGCATTGATCTAGTCTATAAACGCCTAATTGATCATTTATAGATTTTAGCAGTAAGGTTTCCACGCTTACTGTACAGGGTGGTGAAAGTAGGCCATCCATGTCATTAGAAGAGTCTCTTCGTTCTTTTTATTTGTTTTGGTTCTCCATTCTTTCCATGTTTACCCTCCGCCATATTTTTATTTTGACTGCGTAAAATTCTCTAGCCTTACAAGTTGCTTTGAGTTATTATCCATTAGCACTAAACATAGCTCCTATACGTTAGTAGTCAGTGGTTACAGTCAATATGACAGTTACGTCATTTAGCAGACGCTCTTATCCAGAGCGACTTACAGTGAGTGCATACATTATATTTTTATTTTTCATACTGGCCCCCCGTGGGAATCGAACCCACAACCCTGGCGTTGCAGACGCCATGCTCTCCCAACTGAGCTACATCCCTGCCGGCCATTCCCTCCCCTACCCTGGACCAATTGTGTGCCGCCCCAAGGGTCTCCCGGTCACGGCCGGCAGAGCCTGGATTCGAACCAGGTTCTCTAGTGGCACAGCTAGCATTGCATCGCAGCCTTAGACCACTGCACCACTCGGGAGTCAGATCAGCGTAAAAGTACTATTATTTGGTCAGTTTTAGGGACAATAATTTCTAAGCTTTTTCAATTGGCATTCATGAGGCATTCACGAGGCATTCTGCACCGCCATCTTCAGTCTGCCATATCAGCCTTTAAAAACACTCTTGGTAAATACTATAGTATGGTCTGCAGCTTATCATGAGATATTCTAACTCACGTGAGCAAAAACTTCCTTGACATTAGTGATTGCGCACCAGCTTTTATTAACAATGAGACACACCCCTCCACCCCTCGCCTTACCCGAGGCTGCTGTTTGGTCTAGACCAGGGGTGTCAAACTCATTTTAGCTCAGGGGCCACATGGAGGAAAATCTATTCCCAAGTGGGCCGGACCGGAAAAATCATGGTATATATAACTTAAAAACAACAACTTCAGATTGTTTTCTTTGTTTTAATACGATCAACATACAACATAAAGCTGGAGCCTGAGGACAGTGTGTCCAAAATAGTACAAGCACAACATCACTATTAATCATAAAACACGTCAAGTTTATTTGAAAATTCTAAAGAAAAAGAACACAAACACACAATGCCTCAGTGATTAACAGAACTGTTTCACAGATCACAGAACTATATCAGGGGGTCATTTCTCAGGCAGAAATGTAGATAAAAAGAATGAAATCCTGTTCCCCAAACAAGTGCAAGAACCACAGAGTCAAGAATAGGTTAAATATACAAATAAAATAAAATCAATTAAAAACAATAGCACATCAACATAAAAACATATAAACATAAAGCTGGAGCCTGAGGACAGTGTGTCCAAAAGCACAACATCACTATTAATCATAAAACACCTCAAGTTATTTGAAAGTTCTGAGGACAAAGAACACACAAACACACAATGCCTCAGTGATTCACAGAAGTATATCACAGATCACAGAACTATATCAGGGTGTCTCATGTAGCACTTTAAGTGGGGTTGCATAGTTTATTTGACTCCTGATACCTGGCATCTTTTAGCTTTCACCAGCGCATCAATATCAGGCATCACATCCTGAGTGGCAGCCAACTTCAGGATGTGATTCAAGTGCTTGTGCGTGAGCCTTGAGCGCAGCTTTGTTTTATTTATGCTCATTACAGAGAAAACTTGCTCACAAAGATATGTGGTTCCAAACATGCACAACAGTTTTGCAGCGAGGGCTGTCAAGTTGGGGTAACCTGGCAAGAGATTCTGATTAAATGTGTCCAAGCCAGCTGCGGCAAATTTGCCCTTCAAATCCGAATCACACTGCAAGTCTATTTCAAGTTGGATGCTGACGGGCAGATCAAAGGGATTCACGGTGAATGGCGAGCAAAAAACGTTGAAGTCTTTCTCCAGTTCACCAAAAATCTGAAAGCGTTGCTCAAACTCCCGTAACAGTCCCGTTATTTTATCTTTGAACCGCTTCATGTCTGCCACATGTTGGGTCGCGCACACATTTTTCAGACAGGGGAAGTGAGCTGCATCACCACCGGCAAGTTGCGTCTCCCACAATGACAGCTTCAACTTGAAAGAACGTATGCTGTCATAATACTGCGTGACAACTTTGTTGCGCCCTTGCAGCTGTTTGTTCAAGTTATTCAGGTGCTCTGTAACATCCACCATAAATGCAAGGTCCTGCATCCATTCTGCGGAATGGAATTCTAACACTGGTTTGCCCTTTTCTTCCATGAACTGTTCAATTTCTTCTCGTAAATCAAAGAAACGCCTCAGCACCTCGGCTTAACCATCTTACCTCAGTGTGGTATGGCAGGCCATAGATTTGGTCTTTCTCTCTGAGAAGGCTGTCAAACTGACGGTGATTCAGGCTTCTGGATCGGATGAAATTAACAGTTTGGATGACCACCTTCATGACGTTATCCATCTTTAATGACTTGCAACACAAAGCCTCCTGGTGCAAAATACAGTGAAAAGTCAAAAATCACGTCCTCCATTTGCAGATTGCACTTTCTCTCTGAACTTTGTCACAACGCCTGCTTTTTTTCCCGATCATTGAGGGCGCACCATCTGTAGCCAGGCTGACAGCGCGGGACCAGTCCACTCCGACCCTGTCCAGCGCGCCGACGAGTGCGGTAAAAATATCAGCTGCTGTCGTTGTATCTGTCATCGGCACCAACTCCACGAACTCCTCGGTGACGGTCAATGTGTCATCAACTCCGTGGATGAAAATGGCCAGTTGTGCAACATCTGTAATGTCCGTGCTTTCATCAATTGCAACCAAAACGCAATAAATGACTTTACTTTTTGCTTCAACTGGCTGTCCAAATCCACTGAAAGATCGGAAATCCTGTCTGCAACTGTGTTTCTTGTCAGGCTGATATTTACAAAAGCCTGACGCTTTTCAGGGCACACAATCTCCGCTGCCTTCATCATGCATGTTTTTACAAATTCACCCTCACTAAATGGTTTTGAAGCCACTGCGATTTCATTAGCAATGAGGTAGCTAGCTTTCACTGCAGCGTCACTGATGTCTCGGCTGTGAGTAAACACAGACTTGACCTACTTGCTCTGCCCCGGTATAAACAGTTTGCTTGCTTAACACAATTGCTATTGTGCCATCCAGTGGACGCAATTGGAACAGCAGTTTATTTTATTGAAAAATTGCAGCGCATTTTTATACTTTACAAAATCATCTCGCGGGCCGGATTAAACCCGTTTGCGGGCCTGATCCGGCCCGCGGGCCGGACGTTTGACACCCCTGGTCTAGACGATGTATTGAAAAACCAGCGAGATGTACTGTACATTACAGTGCATGGTTGATGGCACCCTCAGACCCTCAACGCTCTTCTTGCAGAATCATTCATGTGTTGTTCACTGATGATCCAGGAATACTAGATATTGGTTCATGTGATTCTCCATGCCAAGATCTCAAAGTCATATCAGATGCTGATAAATATTCAAATTTCATGGTTGCTAATTGGTTTAGTTCTGAATCTGGGGACAGATGACCATATTTTGATCCAAAATGTCTGGAATGGATCCATAAGGTCTGTAGAAACAGATCTGTTTAAGTTGTGATGGTACGATGGCAGTCTAAAACATCTAAAAACATAAGGCACCTTTAGATATGATGCCAGGTTCATTAGCACTAAACATAGCTCCTATACTTTAGTAGTCAGTGGTTACAGTCAATATGAATTCCATGCTGGTCAGATGGCGCTGCCGCGGATAGCAGCTGTCATGACTTTCCCTCATGGGCTGAGGATCAAAGATGCCGGCTAGGCAAAGTTTTGAACACCCCCTCTCCTGGGGGCCAGTTTTATGACCGGTCGTAAATACCATGCAGACTTTCGCTTCCTTGCCATGAAGTATTAGGAGAAAGGACTCCTTTGTTAACACGCCAAAACTCCATCCAAAAGTGGATTATGAAACAATATTTCTACCACAAAGAATGTGGGAAATGGTCGTTGGGGACTTAAAGAACAATCATGTCGAATTTGTTACTATGTTGTGATGTCATTAAAGACAGTGGAACAACATAACTGTATCTCTGGGGGTGTACACTTCCCAGTTATGAGGTTTGCATCTAATTGTTGTATAAAACAAATGATAAAGTATAATAATACTTTTGTGAAGATAACAATGTGATTTTAGATGAGATGATTGTTTCCATATTGATTTGTTCTCAGTCAGTGGCTACACCCAGATGAGCACAAACATGATGAAACGCCCCCTTTTCTACATTTTAGTCATTTAGCAGACGCTCTTATCCAGAGCGACTTACAGGAGCAATTAGGGTTAAGTGCCTTGCTCAAGGGAATATCAACAGATTTTTCAACTAGTCGGCTCGGGGATTAGAACCAGCCACCTTTCGGTTACTGGCAAAATGCTCTTAACCACTAAGCTACCTGCCGCCCCACTCAAGTATAAAACCCCTCGTGATGAAATTCACCTCAGACCAAGCAGATTACGGTATAAGCCAAATGGTTTAATTTCTACCAGACCAGGAAGCGTGAAGCTGAAGCTACACGGCTTAAAATGGTTAGACCAGGAAGCCCCACGGCTTAAAATGGTTGACACTCGGACCAGCAGACGTGAAGCGTGAGCTAAACATTACAAAATGGTTAGACCATGGAGAAACTCTGAAACTCTCAACCTCTACACGAGGTGAAGAAGAAGACAATGCACTAGACCTTATCATCTCAGTCTGCAGCTGGCATGTATAGTCTTCTAGAGAACTTTCACTAAAGACTCGAGTTGGGAAGGACAATCCCTCTCAGACAACCATTGGTACATCTGAAGTATCTATTCTAACAGATCAACTCTACGAATTACAGGGTACGCTGAAGTATACATTCTAACCACCACTACGACCAGAAAGTCTACCAAGGACATTGGGCTCTCTGGTGGGCAAACCAGAGTCCTACATCATCAACTCAACTATCAAAGACAGCTACACGTAAATACATGTTGCATTTCTAATCCGAATGAGCGGTTATTAGGGTGCATAAGTATTATGATTACTGTGAGAGTAGTCTCCAAAGTAACAACGATAGTTCTCTGTCTCTCCCTTCCACTCTGACCCTCCCTCTACCCAAGCATTCATGCTATTGTTAGTCCAGTCCACTAGGGACCTGTTTTCATTGTATTACGTTAGTAATCAATAACCTGTGTGTGTGTGTTTGTATTGTGTTGTTATTTAGTTAGTTAGTAAATAAATAATTAAGCTAATTTGTGTATTGCTGATTCATGGTTAGGGTTCTTGCAGGTTCAAGGATTATTCGACGTTCAGAATGAGACTGATAAGAGGTAATTATTTAATAAGTGACTGTTATCGATATATAACATATATCAGGCTTCCGAGTGGCGCAGCTGTCTATGGCACTGCATCTCAGTGCTTGAGGCGTCATTACAGACCCCCTGGTTCAATTCCAGGCTGTATCACAACCGGCCGTGATTGGGAGTCCCATAGGGCGGCACACAATTGGCCCAGCGTCGTCCGGGTTTGGCCGGTGTAGGCCGTCATTGTAAATAAGAATTTGTTCTTAACTGACTTGCCTAGTTAAATAAAGGTTCAAAAATAAATAAAATCTTCTAAGAGTTTAATTTGGGAGATGGTAACTCATTAAACAACTTCTTCCGTGGTGCCCCAAATTCCTAATGAGTTAATTGTTACATGATTAATTTAATTGAGTGACAATTAAACATAGTTAGTTGATTCGATAAATAACAGTCATACATTAAAGTAAGTCACATCACGACACAGCCGTTTTACAGGCTCCTGACCATTTCTGCTATTTTGTGTGTGTTTGTTTATGCCAATCTTAACTTTTTTGTACATAATGTCTCTGCCATTATTTCCTATGACCGAAAACAGCTTCTGGACATCAGAACAGCAATCACTAACCTCGATTTGGATGAACATTTCTACTTCAACAAGTCAGCAGTTCTGGACGTTCTGCTTACTCCGGACCAGGCCCTAATCCCCGGGACTCGAAAGAGGAAGTGACGGTTCAAGAGAGGCAAACGAGCTGGCATCTTGACAAGACTACGTTGGCGAGCAAATAAACCGCCTCTACCCTCTGTTCTATTGGCGAATGTACAATCACTAGAGAACAAACTGGACGAGCTCCGCTCGAGACTATCCTATCAATGGGATCTGAAGAACTGTATTATTCTATGTTTCTCGGAGACGTGGCTGAACATGGACATGGATCATATACACTGTATGTGTCTCAATGTGCCATCTTTATATCATTTCTCCATCTCCTAACTTCCCTGACAGAATTGATGAAAGCCAAATGGAGGACCTTCTACCTTGCCTAAAGATGCATGTAGTCATCCATCTAGTCCTATCTGATCACAGAGCATGGGGAGATAGGACACAGGAAATCAAAGACAAAGTTTGATTTATTTATTGTATAGTGTTGTTTTATTTACAAGCCTTACTACAGTGTGTCATAGCAAATTTTGCAACAGCTGCACAGCATTCATTAGTTGTGTGCCCATTTCAAGCAGAGTTTGCTTTAAAGTTGGATACAGAGGTCAGGTTTATAACTTAGCTTTCTTCAGTCCTGCATATGTTTTTTTGACCTTATTGATATTGTGTATCCAGTGTTAATGTAAAAATTAAACCATACACGACAACACAGAATCACACCAGCAACCTTAATAAAGAATTCTGTTTGAATTCCCTCTCTAGCCTAGCCATAAACCTATGGGCTGTAATCCATTTGATTAGGGACACCACAGTTATTCTATCTCCTTATCTCTCTCTCTCACTGCAGCAGTAGTTTCTATCATATCCCCCTACCCGAGAGAATGACCCCATTTCCTTTTGGGAATAGAAAAAAAAGATTGAATCCTGTAATCTATAATTCATTGAGGTCAGGGACCTCTGGAGAGTCACTGCATCGTCCCCTCTATCTGGAAGGTTGATTTGATTTGTTTTCATCTTACTCCTCACCTTCTGTTGTGGTTGGGCTGTGGTTGTGTTGTGGTTCTGTTGTGGTTGTGTTGTGGTTGGGCTGTGGTTGTGTTGTGGTTGTGTTGTGATTGGGCTGTGGTTGTGGTTGTGTTGTGGTTGGGCTGTGGTTGTGTTGTGGTTGTGCTGTGGTTGTGTTGTGGTTCTGTTGTGGTTGTGTTGTGGTTGGGCTGTGGTTGTGTTGTGGTTGTGTTGTGATTGGGCTGTGGTTGTGGTTATGGTTGTGTTGTGGTTGGGCTGTGGTTGTGTTGTGGTTGTGCTGTGGGTGTGTTGTGGTTGTGTTGTGGTTGGGTTGTGGTGCTGCTAACACATGGCTCTGACACCCTAGAAGCTATCACACAGTAGCTCAATGCAGTATTTTAATTTCCTTGAATCTATTTCCATACATATGCATTTATGATTCATAGTTCATAATTTTTCGGTGTACTGACTTTAATGTAACCTGTAAATCACAATGCAGTATCAGCAATGGCCATCAGGTACTAAACCAGCCAGCCAATCCAACTGCTTTTCAAACTGACTTATGATCAGATTTCCCCCCTTAATATCTTTAACTTTCATTCAGTCCAATTACAACCCAACATAGTGATAACTGAATTGTTAGTGCCTGATGAATAGTACCAGTGAATTGAATTTTGAGATTAGACGAATCTTTGCTCTTGTCTCAACTCTTTTCTTCACCAGAGAGAGAAGGGAAGTGAGAGAATAGGACATGCTTCTGTCTGTCACGTTGTGTGTTTATAATCAGTCCTTGGCTTGGACTGAAATAGGTGCCTGTACTCATTTTGGGTGCCGGTACTGTTTACATTTAGGTGCAGGAGCTCCACAATACTTTTGAACTAATATTCTTTAAGAGGAACAAATCAAATCAAATCAAATGTTATTTGCCACATGTGCCGAATACAACATGTGTAGACCTTACAGTGAAATGCTTACTTTCAAGCCCAAGTTTTAAGCAAATAAAGTGTTAAGTAAAAAAGAGATAAGTAAAAGATAAAAATAACAAATAGCAGCAGTAAAATAAAATAACAGTAGTGAGGCTATATACAGGGGGTAGCGGTACATAGTCAATGTGTGGAGGCACAGGTTAGTCGAGGTAATTGAGGTAATATGTACATGTGGGTAGAGTTAAAGTGACTATGCATAAATAATAAACAGAGAGTAGAAGCAGCGTAAAAGAGGGGGTGGGGTGGGGGACAATGCAAATAGTCTGGGTAGCCATTTGATTAGCTGTTCAGGAGTCTTATGGCTTGGGGGTAGAAGCTGTTAAGAAGCCTTTTGGACCTAGACTTGGCGCTCCGGTACCGCTTGCCATGCGGAGCTCAAGCAGTGGAAAATCTGAGGTGCCGGTACTCAGCTCCAGTGAACTCCTACCCAAGTCAAGCAGTGTTTATAATTACATCTTATGAATTTGAAATAGGTCAAGGATTCTCTCTCTGTCTCTCTCTGTCTCTTCATAACACATTGTTCTCACCTTTATGTTGAGTTGGTATCCCTTATCCATTAAGAGGGTGCTGTAGTAGCTTGTCTTGAAGTATCAACATGGAGGGGGCACAGAGAGGGCCTGTCCACCACACATCACCATCTAACATCTAACATCACTGCTACTGTGTAGACAAGTGGAAAATGGGACTGGGACATTGAGAGACTGAGGTAGATGGTATGTAAGGAGGATGAGAGAGGGAGATAGAGGTGTGTAGGGACAATAGGAGATAGGTTGAGAGATGAGTGTGGAGGATGGGACAATAGGGTAGAGGGGTGTAGGAAGGATGGGAGAGAGAGGTAGAGGGATATAGGAAGGATGGGAGAGAGGGGTAGAGGTGTGTAGGGAGGATGGGAGAGAGGGGTAGAGGTGTGTAGGGAGGATGGGAGAGTGTGGTTAAGGGGCTTAGGGAGGCTGGAAGAGAGGGAGTTTGGGAGAGTGGGGGTGAGAAATGTAGGTAGCATGGGAGAGTGTGGGAGAGATATATTGTTTGGGCAGCATGGTCTGGGGTGTGGAGGATGAAGATGTATGTGATGGAGCAGCAGCACTACGTGGGCTGGCCCATCCCTGGCTAATAGAGGAGGGAATGTGCTCTTTCGTTAAGCCTGGGAGCCTCCTGCTCTACAGTAGACCTCTCTGGGGGTTTACTGTATGGCTGCAGGCGCCAGTCAGCGAGACAGACTCCACAGCCTCCCTCTCTCTCTCCACCCGTTTTGTCTTCAGTGATGCTGCAGGAGCGTGTTTGCCGTGCTGCAGACTCGTGGTTAGTTGTCTGAATTGTGGGAAGTTATATCCCAGAAGTGATCCCTCTCTGAAATATAAACGCCATGTGAATTGAAACAGACTGTCGGAGGAGTTTGGCTATGGACTTTCTTTCTTTTCTTACCGCACTGCAGTGGAGAGCTCCTTTCATGCAATCATATAATATTGTCTCGTTATTCCCTTTTGAAGAGGCAGGTTGTCAGTACAGTGGTTTTACTGAATGCAGTCCTTCTGCATCATTACATTCAATCACCGAGCGGCGGGACAAAAGAGCTAGAGCAATGAGAAGCATTTAGCCAATTTACAGTATGACTCCTCAGTAGCGCTTCCTCTGTGGCAGGGAGTACAGTCGCACATGTGAAACCCAGGCAGGGATCCAGAGATACAGCCGTGCTGCGTCAAGTCTTAATCAAAGGCGATAGAGAAAAGCCCTCGCTGAAAAGTATTTATTGTTCAGCCTTCTCCGCCATCCAATCAAAAGCCTTATCATCATTACAGAATCCCAGGCCTTTGTGATTGTGATTTCTCCAAAATGCCCTTCCTGATTAAAATTGCCTGGAAAATGTTGGTGAGCAGCGATTATAATTAGGTGCTGGACGGGACTCATTTGGTGGTATTTGGGGGCATTGTTTGTCGTTACCTTCCTGCTGGCCTGATGGTGTGTATAGAGAGTGGAGAGAGGTGTCCTCTGGGAAAGAGGTACACCCTACTGGAGACCACTCTGCACCTGCTAAACTATGGCTAGCACTATCTGGGATCCTTGGAACATCCATACCCTACACCCTAACTCTAACCTTAACCCCTACCCTTACCCTAACCATTACCTAACCCTAACATGAACCCTTACCTTAACCATTTTAAATGTCAACTTCACTTGGGTGACATCAGAGTTGGGACGTCCCAAGGATTCTGTTTAGACTTTTCCGCTAAACTGTCAGTCCCAACCTCACACAGAGATAACTGCAGAACTCCCATTTCCTGTCTCTCTTCCGTTTTTACTACTACTTTTACTACTACTGCTTTCACTGTTTTTACGGCTCGACTGACAGGTGGATATTGATGTATTTAAGTCATGCTTGAGCAGTTCTGTACTGATTGTGTGTATTCATCAGAATCCAGTTACCTCTCCAGTCTCGTGGTATGGATGTGGAGATATTGTCAAGAGAGCCTCTGGTGTACCCTTTAGGGTTTTCTATGCCTGGGTTGTATATCATTGTAATACCCATCTGGTGAATTGCTAGTCTTCCTACTTTAATCCACACCTTTACATGATGTCATTTTCCCATATTGACAGTCAATGGTTGAGCCTTTTCTTATTGAAGACATCATTTTGAAATGACACTTTGCATTCAATCTATATGACTCTCTCCTAGAGAGACAATCTTGGAATACCGATATCTACATTGCTTAAAATGTTTGTATAATTTCTGGCATATTAGTCAGCTAATCGCCCTTTCAGTTTATTCGTAGAACCATCTTAAGTCATTTAATCCGCAAACCATAGAACATGAAGGTGGACCTTAGCAGGTTTTTATCTTTGCTGAAGGGGTGACAAATGTCATTGTGAGAAGTGTCCTTTCTGGTAGAACTGCTGCAGAGCTCTGTAGAGTAGAAGGGGATGATAAAAGCTTCCATAAGGTTCCTCTCAGCGTTCTGAACTCACTGAGGCTCAAGAAACGCACACAGCCATGGCATGTGCACAGACATCTGCAGCAAGAGGATGAAGAAAAGCAGAGACTTCATTTCACATTGTATGGATTCCCCTGACTTACCACACACACACACACAATGGAAGAGATACAGCTTAATCATTGGCTCCTTTGAGAGGAGGCTCCTCGTCTTCTCCATTAATTTTCTCCAGCAGTAGATCTAGTAGACCAGTCTTATAAAGTCTCTACAACATAGCAGCCGCTGAATGGCTGTATCCATGCCTGAAAAACTGCCTTATGTCCTGACTCCTGCTTTCAAGCCTCACTAATGCGATTGAGATTCAATCTTTTCTTTCATTTTCTCTGAAGCTTTGTCTAACTGGGTCTGGAGCAGGACCAAAGGAGTTCTACTGATGCAGGCAGCACAGCACCTTTACCTGGCTGTCACTGTTCAGACTCAATCATGCAGGGGATGAGTTTAAAACGAAAATCCCAAACCTTTCTTCAGCCACTCAATAAGGTGCTAGTGACAGTGTAACACTGTGAACCTTCTCTCATAATACAGTAGAGGTAATACAAGTCAAACTTGTGTGAGAAGTCAAACTTCGTCCTTGCCTAACTTCCTATATCCCATAGCTCTGTCAATTCCAGGGTATGATAATTATGTATTGCAATGATTAAGTACATACACAACAGACGTCAGGTCGTCATGAAATATCATGAAATATTATTTGATATTTGTGAACTATGTGAACTGTGTTTTTTATGGAATTGACAGTGTAACATTATCCTTATAGACAGGAAATGGGCATTATCGTAGGCTCAAGTAGAATTATTGATTTTGCTTAGAATTTTCAGTCTTGTGCAGGGCCTATTCTACAGCAAAGCATTCCTCTGTGTCACAGTCTGTAGTCCAGCTGGAATGCAATCCTACCAAAAAAGGTGTGATCTGTTTGAAAACAAATATGCCAAGATAACTCATGTTTTTATCTATTTTAAAATATAAACATTCAAAGCTACACACTCTAAAGTGGCTGTTGGCTGACATGAACCAATTAATAGTATCCTAGCAACAGCAGTCAATATAATAATATGCCATTTAGCAGATGCTTTTATCCAAAGCGACTTACAGTCATGCATGCATACATTTTTGTGTATGGGTGGTCCTGGGGATCGAACCCACTACCCTGGCGTTACAAGCCAGGGTAGCTCAACTGGTAGAGCACGGCGCTTGTAACGCCAAGGTAGTGGGTTCGATCCCCGGGACCACCCATACACAAAAATGTATGCACGCATAACTGTAAGTCGCTTTGGATAAAAGCGTCTGCTAAATGGCATATTATTATTATTTATTATTACAAGCGCCATGCTCTACCAGCTGAGCTACAGAGGACCATATGTTGCTTAGCAACACCATTTGGATATGCATAAATTATATTTAATTCTACAACAGGTTGGTCAAAACAAGCATTGTGATTGGTTGAGATGCGTTCTAAGCCATACTAAAAAAAAACGTTTAGCATGGGTAAGCCTATGATTTTACTGTATAGAAAGAAATGTGAATAGAAAAACAGGTCAAACAAAATTAAATGCAGCTAGTTTGCTGTCTTACCAGCTTCAGTTTGAAGTGATTGTGTTAGCCTTAGTAGGCTAGCTAGCATGCAAAGGATAAGAGCATTGCCAGCCAGCATGGCAACAGAACATTTAGAACGAACGACTGGGTCGTGTCCATAGATATAGAATAAAAAGACTTCACAACTGGGTCGCGTCTCTGGCAACCTGACCGATAGCTTGGCTAGCAACCATGTCGGGACTAGGCCTATATTTTTGTTAAGGGATGAAATAGTAGCCTATGAATACATTTATCAAAATAAAGTTATTTATTTAATTGGTAACCCATTGTAGAAAAGCAATTGTACCTATGACTGCAGCACAGCAGTGCTAAAAAAGTAGTTTAGCACACCCTCTTGTGTACAATTGCTTTAGCAGGGCCTTCGAATAAAGTATTTGAGGAAGCCAAGGCTAAGGCTCACACATTATCAATAAGGAATCATCAGGCACCGTCATCTTAAAAGTCATAAAAATATGAGCTTCCAGGAGGTTACTGTATGTCTAGATTTTGCATAATATTATGGTAGCCTACCCTGAAAGGGATAGAAGTGACAAATATCACTCAACTCAATTCAGGTCTCTCTGTCTCACAATTCATTCAACCCTCATTATGTCTCATTTTCTGACTGACTGTCGGACTGACTG
This sequence comes from Coregonus clupeaformis, assembly GCF_020615455.1. Classification (NCBI taxonomy): domain Eukaryota; kingdom Metazoa; phylum Chordata; class Actinopteri; order Salmoniformes; family Salmonidae; genus Coregonus; species Coregonus clupeaformis. The sequence goes on from NC_059210.1 coordinate 29,832,418, forward strand.
ACTGCTGAAAGCCTTTATCACACAGTGACTCTCTCTGAGACCCTTCCTGTGTGTGTCTGTCCCTGGAGGGAGACCCTGTTAATGAAGAGATCATAGTCCTATTCATCACCAGACTCTTCAGCTCACACACACAGAGCAGCAATTAGACCTCTATGGCTCGTCTTCAGTAATCAGCCTACAGCAGCCAGGCTTAATGTTATCTATTAATGCTTTCTATCTCCCTGTGTAATGACCAGTGGAGGCTGCTGAGGGGAGGACAGCTTGTAATAATGTCTGGAACGGAGCAAATGGAATGGCGTCAAACACAAGGAAACCATGTGTTGATGTATTTGATACCATTCCACTGATTCCGCTGCAGCCATTACCACGAGCCCGTCCTCCCCATTTAAGGTGCCACCAACCTCCTGTGGTAATGACCTACAGTGATATGATCTGTGGCTGAATGGGCTTTGGCTCAGGTGCTGCTGCTCAGCATACTAATATTTGATATTTGACAAGCCCATTAGTTAACAAAACACCTTTTCTGATTTTCCCACCTCTGAATTGTCAATCATATTACAGGCACATCTGAGACAAGATACACCTTATTCAGCCGCCATTTAATATGGATGGCTCTGAATTGAATTAGAGATTTTGTGAAATTAGATCTACTCACATGCATTTAGAGGTTGTGGCTATTTCTCCGGGCCAGCCATTTGATAATCAGTTTTCCAGATTCATGTAATTTTCCTCAACACCTCATATGGAGCTGGGAATCCCGTAACTATCGGGCTCCCGAGTGGCTCAGCGGTCTAAGGCACTGCATCTCAGTGCTTGAGGCGTCACTACAGACCCCCTGGTTCAATTCCAGGCTGTATAACAACCGGCAGTGATTGGGAGTCACAAAGGGCAGCACACAATTGGCCCAGCGTCGTCCGGGTTTGGCCGGTGTAGGCCGTCATTGTAAATAAGAATTTGTTCTTAAGTGACTTGCCTGGTTAAATAAAAACTTGTCAATGACGCATGGCTTTGAACCCACATTTAACAGGCTGCAGTCTGCGCCCACACACTATACTGGCGACCTCAGCGTAATAGAATATGGACCTGTGAGCCAACACTGTAGTATTACCCCTGCCTGCGTTACTATCACACTACTAATAGACCTCACTGTCTGTCTCCCCTGGAGGACCGTTCAGCAGGCTGACCATTAGTGCAGTACACAAGGCCAACCACACGCTTGATGTATCATATGTTGCTCTACTTGTGTGACATATGCACACAAAAATGACTGACGTAATATCAAATGATCTGAAGCTAATGTTTATACTTTGCTTAGATCAATCAAAAAGTCTCTGTTTGTGCAAACAATCTTAAAGGGCAATTATACTACTTTTCAACCTCATTTTCATTAGCTCCAGCACAATACCAGTGTCTACATAACTGTCCATGCAATATATTTTCAATCCATTGCATAAACCATTATCTCTTGCTGATACTGTCCCTAAATTACACCCTGTACTTGTACACAACATTGTATTACTGTTTTGATAGTTTTTTAATGAAAATACTGGCATGCTTGATTGCTATATGGTCTACTATATGAATGCTCTCAGTATTACTTTGGTGCAGTATAGTCCTTTATGGAATCCATCATCTCCTCTCTGCAGAGACAGGGTCAGAGGCAGGGTCAGATACAGGGTCAGAGGCAGAGTCAGAGACAGGGTCAGAGGCAGAGCCAGAGGCAGAGTCAGAGACAGGGTCAGAGGCAGAGCCAGAGACAGGGCCAGAGGCAGAGTCAGAGACAGGGTCAGAGGCAGAGACAGGGTCAGAGGCAGGGTCAGAGACAGGTGGGTCAGAGGCAATGACAGGGTCAGAGACAGGGTCAGAGACAGGGTCAGAGGCAGGGTCAGAGGCAGAGCCAGAGGCAGAGGCAGAGACAGGGTCAGAGGCAGGGTCAGAGACAGGGTCAGAGGCAGGGTCAGAGGCAGAGCCAGAGGCAGAGACAGGGTCAGAGGCAGGGTCAGAGGCAGGGTCAGAGGCAGGGTCAGAGGCAGAGCCAGAGCCAGAGCCAGAGACAGGATCAGAGGCAGGGTCAGAGGCAGAGACAGGGTCAGAGGCAGGGTCAGAGGCAGGGTCAGAGACAGAGCCAGAGACAGGGTCAGAGGCAGGGTCAGAGGCAGAGCCAGAGACAGTGTCAGAGACAGTGTCAGAGGCAGGGTCAGAGGCAGGGTCAGAGACAGTGTCAGAGGCAGGGTCAGAGGCAGAGCCAGAGACAGTGTCAGAGACAGGGTCAGAGGCAGGGTCAGAGGCAGGGTCAGAGGCAGATGCAGGGTCAGAGACAGGGTCAGAGACAGGGTCAGAGGCAGGGTCAGAGGCAGAGGCAGGGTCAGAGGCAGAGCCAGAGACAGTATCAGAGACAGGGTCAGAGACAGGGTCAGAGGCAGGGTCAGAGGCAGAGCCAGAGACAGTGTCAGAGACAGGGTCAGAGGCAGGGTCAGAGGCAGAGCCAGAGACAGTGTCAGAGACAGGGTCAGAGGCAGGGTCAGAGGCAGGGTCAGAGGCAGATGCAGGGTCAGAGACAGGGTCAGAGACAGGGTCAGAGGCAGGGTCAGAGGCAGAGGCAGGGTCAGAGGCAGAGCCAGAGACAGTATCAGAGACAGGGTCAGAGACAGGGTCAGAGGCAGGGTCAGAGGCAGAGCCAGAGACAGTGTCAGAGACAGGGTCAGAGGCAGGGTCAGAGGCAGAGGCAGAGGCAGGTCAGAGACAGGGTCAGAGGCAGAGCCAGAGACAGGGTCAGAGGCAGGGTCAGAGGCAGAGCCAGAGACAGTGTCAGAGACAGGGTCAGAGGCAGGGTCAGAGGCAGAGGCAGAGGCAGGTCAGAGACAGGGTCAGAGGCAGAGCCAGAGACAGGGTCAGAGGCAGAGGCAGGGTCAGAGGCAGAGCCAGAGACAGGGTCAGAGACAGGGTCAGAGGCAGAGACGGGGGCAGAGGCAGAGGATGGTGGAGGAATGACCACACTCTTAAACCTCCTCCTTCCTGCTATCACACTATAACCTGAACTCTACAACCTCGAAAAAAAATCTGATGCTGATGAAACATGGCCACGGCACCAACCCCAGATTCCATTCCATTCTGTCTGCATCTTTACTATACCAGCTCAGCAATGTCAATAGTGTGCAATTTGAGAACAAAGTTATAACTCTTCTAAAGTATCAGACAGCCTCTTAGTAGATTCTCTAATGTCACACAGTAGACTATATTTCATATCTCCAAGCAATGATGAGACTTGGATTAATGTTCATTCTTTGGTATTCAATCACCAGAAATGCCAATACAAAGTCTTAGATTCAGCACATTGTCTCATTTGTTCTTATCAGACCAGTATGCAAACTGTTTCTGAACCTACAGCTGACATTGGCTGAGATAATGGAATTCGATATTCACTTTCACTGTTTTCTTGGCCTGTTTACGTATTTCTATGACAATAAATTATAAGGCTGATATAACAGTGTTCCAATTATTTCAGGAATCGTATTGTGTGTCTGCTTACAAGAGCTGACAATGAAGTTTATCCAAAACAACATAAAGCTTGTTTGACAGCACAGACCATTTCCCCACAATGGCAAAGCAGGAAGAATATTGTATATTTCAACCAGTGAAATTAAACTGACTATAGATGAGTATGGCCAAGGCTGCATCCTAGCTGACTACTGCCTGTGAAACTGAAACTGTCCTTAGTTCTGTCTTGCTGTGCAGTTCTGAGTCCAGGTTTCAGACTCCTTAATGTTACCACCCTATATTTCCTTTTTTTTCCTCTTAAGCTTAGAGAAAGTGCCTGTCTTCAACCTTGAAAAACCCTTGAACACTCTGAAACAAAAACATAATAATATGGCAAAAAGCACTCTGCTGGAAGGAAGCTTTCAGAGGCAGTGAAAGACATGGAGAGGGACTTATCTGGTGTGTTCTCTCATCCTCTATCTCCTCCCCCGTACTCCTCTCTCCATCTCACCTCTCACCAGGTGTACGAGCGAGGAACCAACGTGGAGCAATTTGTTACCCGCTTCCTGTTGAAGGAATCAGCCAATCAGATCCATTCTCTGCTGAACTCGGTGGAGAGTGCTGTGGACGCTATTGACGAGCAGCACTGTAGCCAATCAGGGTGAGTTGTGGAGTGAGGAGGACACCACTGCTGTGTCATGTCTTTATGTGTGTGAAATTTAGCCTGGCAGTCCCCCAAATGGAAATCACTCAGGTTCCTAGCTATGTGCCTTCTCTGGCTACTGTGATCCTCACTCATCCTCTCTCTCATCTCTCATCCCTCTCTCTCTCTCTCTCTTTCTCTCTTTGTCTGTCTGTCTGTCTGTCTGTCTGTCTGTCTGTCTGTCTGTCTGTCCGTCCGTCCGTCCGTCTGTCTGTCTGTCTGTCTGTCTGTCTGTCTCTCTCTATCTCTCGCTCTCTCTGTATAGGTACCCTACTAAGGTCAGTCAACGGGTTCCAGAGAAACGTTATGAGAACCCAGTAACTGACTACCCTCCTAACAACAGAGTCAGTGCTGTCAAGGATGCTGCCCCGAGGAACATCAACACTGCTACAGGTGAGGCCTCTATGCCTGTGTCACACACAAGATACACTGGCATAGGCCTACAGTATATCGTCTCTCACTGAAGAAGGTTTGTATAGATTGGAGTCGATTATCCAGCCCCTTCTACAATCTGCTGATTCATTTAAGTGATGTACTTTACCTTCTGTCTCCCTCTCTCTCCCCTAAGAACACCCTCTCTCTCCCCTAAAAACACATCACATTTAAGCAGAATGTAGACGTGTCACCTGAACCAAATGCAATGTAAATTAAATGTTTTCTGAATGAAGTGCGACATACATTTGTCAGTTGCATTTGTGATTAGCTTGGAGACAAGCCTGGTAGTATTAATCAAGCAGAATGGAAATCAAAAGCACTGTTCTCTTCTTTTATTTCCCATTTTCTACATTCTCAATCAATCATCTACAGGAACATGGAGATGTGCCTGGCGGCTCCAGCTCTCCCACAGAGAGGATGAGGGAGGGAGGGAGGGAGGGAGGGTGGCTGTACAATGACACAGATATGCAGATCAAAAAGTCACATACATTTTACTCTGCTTACAGCCATCACTTCAGTTAGAGTTGGCCCTATGTTCTGCAGTGAGCCGCTGTAAAGAGAACATGTAGGCCTATGGGTTTCAGTAGCAATATCAGTCTACCAGAACCAGTGTGCATTTGCCAGACACCATCATTTTTAGATTTCTTCATTCATTCAGAACCACAATGACATTTCAGCTGTTTCATGCTTCTGTCTCAAAGATAATTCTGGAATCAATCCATTTAAAGCAGCTTGCATAACGTACAGCATTCAGAGCAGTTACAGAATAAAGAAAGAGTGCACAATCATCATGCATCATGCATACAGTAGATAAGCATTATGTACTGTAAGTATACAGTTGTTTGGGAGTAGACCAAGTGCTGAAAACTACTTTTCAATGGGGATAAATAATCCAATTTTCCCTGAATCCATTCCTGAATTTCAATTAGAGCGCGGCTCCACTGTAAAGCAGAGATAGAGCTTCTGGCTATGGCCTCACAAATTAATTCCAGTCAAAATTGCTCTCATTTAATAACAGTCTTTATAGAATTACATTAGAATGACATGGAAACCATTGAAATTGTCTATAGAAAAGGGCAATTTTGAGTCCATTACTTAAGCCTGACAGCAGTTAAACATTTCCCACAGACACTCATAAACCTGACCGTTAGGGCAATAAAAGCCAGTATTACAGCTGTCAGCCACTAGGAAGAAGGCCTTGATTGGGGCCAGCTTTGTCTGGCCTGTCATTTATTTTATCAGGAAGAAAATATTGATCAATACTTCCCTGTGCCCCACTCCCCCTGCCTCTTACTTGTAGACTCACTTGTTCTCCCCTGACTATCCCACACACTTTTATCAAATATATTTTTTTCCTGCTATATTGCTATATCCCTCTTTTTTGTATCATGGCAGACAAAACATTCTCGTTGCAGAATCTGTCTGTGCTCTCTCTTCACTGATCAGAGAATACCTTGCCAGTCAAAGTGCTCAATTTAAACATTCACACTGATCAGTTTTGTGGAACTGCCTCCTTGCAGGAGTATATGACACTATGGGAGAAATTTTGTTTTTAAATGAGCCATTGTTCATTGTTCAATGTTACCTGAGGCAAGCCACACTCCATGCATTTTGACAATTGTGTGCTTGTGCTTGTGTGTGTGAGTGTGCAGGCACCAGTGCGTGGAATGAAAATGTTCCTTGCTCACAGCCTATCTGCGACTGCCATATGTTAGACAGTATGCTGAGGCAGCTGCACATGGAGATGGCTGTCTGTTGTTAGCATGGCCAGTCAGGAATAATGACTGCTCTCCTGCATATGACAGAGAGTATGCTCAAACAGCTTGGACAGCCATTCAGCCATTCAGCCCCAACTGACCAAATGTGCCTGCTATGTGCATGCTTCAAAGGTCTCTATGGTTATGGCTGGTAGTTCCAAAATGCCGCAGCTCCTCTAAGCTCTGTGCTTCTGTGGTAAGCTCATCCACACAGGGGGAAGTATCATCCTCTAATTGGCTTGGCACCTTGAGAGGTGATGATTTTAAAGAGCAGAAAGCCCTTTTCCACCACTAATTGGTTGTGTTGCATCACATGGAGGGGAGAAGAATGGAATAATTAATATTATTTGCCTACCTGTTCATTTCTGCCTCACTGAGGCCTCCTATCACAGGGCTTCTCAGTGTGTTTCATTCTATTGTCATTGTCGTCCCTGCTGGGCCTTCACAGCACACACTAATATCCAGGGTGACTTACAAAGGCAAAGCTAATCACAAGAGCCAAGTGCGCTAGGATAGAATGTGTTATTTCTTTCTACACAGAGCTGAGGCACTAGGTATATATTTCAACGTCAAACCTTGAATAGTCATGATTTTTCCTGATTAACAAATTGTATTCCCTATTTATCAGACCTGGTTGGAACTCTTTATTTGCATCACATATTCATAGACTCTGGAGCAAAAGATCTGTACCATAAAATGTGTTGAATGCTGGGAGTGTGTTGGCATCAGGTGTTGTATGCTCTGTTCTATCAGGGGTGGTGGAGGTGAGGAAAGAGACGCTGGAGGCACAAATCAACCGACTGGCTGAGCTGATTGGACGCCTTGAGAACAAGGTAAGATCCACCACCCTGCTCAAAAAAATGACACTGAACAAAAATACAAACGCAACATGTAAAGTGTTGGTCCCATGTTTCATGAGCTGAAATAAAAGATCCCAGAAATGTTCCATTTGCACAAAAAGCTTATTTCTCTCAAATGTTATGCCCAAATGTGTTTACATCCCTGTTAGTGAGCATTTCTCCTTTGCCAAGATAATCCATCCACCTGACAGGTGTGGCATATCAAGAAGCTGATTAAACAGCATGATCATTACACAGGTTCATCTTGTGCTGGGGACAATAAAAGGCCACTCTAAAATGTGCAGTTTTGTCACACAACACAATGCCACCAATGTCTCAAGTTTTGAGGGAGTATGCAATTGGCATGCTGACTGCAGGAATGTCCACCAGAGCTGTTGCCAGAGAATTGAATGTTAATTTCTCTACCATTCGTCGTTTGAGAGAATTTGGCAGTACGTCCAACAGGCCTCACAACCACAGACCATGTGTAACCACGCCAGCCCAGGACCTCCACCTCCACATCGCTTCTTCACCTGCGGGATCGTCTGAGACCAGCTACCTGGACAGCTGATGAAACTGGGTCTGCACAAACTGTCAGAAACCATCTCAGGGAAGCTCATCTGCGTGCTCGTCATCCGCACCAGGGTCTTGACCTGACTGCGGATTGGCATCGTAACCGACTTCAGTGGGCAAATGCTCACCTTCGATGGCCACTGGCACGCTGGAGAAGTGTGCACTTCACGGATGAATCCTGGTTTCAACTGTATCGGGCAGATGGCAGACAGTGTGTATGGTGTCGTGTGGGCGAGCGGTTTGCTGATGTCAACGTTGTGAACAGAGTGCCCCATGGTGGCGGTGGGGTTATGGTATGGGCAGGCATAAGCTACGGACAATGAACACAATTGCATTTTATCGATGGCAATTTGAATGCATAGAGATACTGTGACGAGATCCTGAGGCCCATTGTCATGCCATTCATCTGCCGCCATCACCTCATGTTTCAGCATGATAATGCACGGCCCCGTACCGCAAGGATCTGTACACAATTCCTGGAAGCTGAAAGTGTCCCAGTTCTTCTATGGCCTGCATACTCACCAGATATGTCACCCATTGAGCATGTTTGGGATGCTCTGCATCGACGTGTACAACAGCGTGTTCCAGTTCCCGCCAATATCCAGCAATTTCGCATAGCCATCGAAGAAGAGTGGGGCAACATTCCACAGGCCACAATCAACAGCCTGATCAATTCTATGCGAAGGAGATGTGTTGCGCTGCAGGAGGCAAATGGTGGTCACACCAGATACTGACTGGTTTTCTGATCCATGCCCCTAACTAATGAATGTATTTCAATTGACTGTTTTCCTCATATGAACTGTAACTCAGTAAAGAATTTGAAATTGTTGCATGTTGTATAATCTTGGAAATTGCAGTTTGTATTTTCTTCTTCGCCATGATCAGCTCAGAAATGGATGAATACAAACTTGAAATCACTGATTATCATGACAATTTAGCCCACTGATTGAAACTCCTGGACAGCAGTCGTGAGTAGCTTAATTTCATTCCACAGGCTATTGTCCATTTTACTTTGGCCTGTCCTGTTTATAGGGTTTGGTGTGTTTGTTAACATGTTAATTCATATTCACATCGAAGCCCATTTTTATTTGATAGGATGCCATTTAGGCTATTTAATCAGAAACACTCATGATGTAAAAAGTGTCTGTCTCATGACATTATCATACATTTGGTCACCCTGTAGGCTACAGAAAAGGCCACAGAGGCTTTATAGTATTTCTACTGTATAGGCTGCTACATGATTTGTGTTAGATGACTTTGACAGAGAGTTGGTGAAGCGTTGGTGGAGTGCCGCAGCGCTGCATCTCTCCAACAGTACCATGGAGAGGTGCACTGGGCATGGACAAGATCAATATTTTGCACCCCTGCCTTTGGCAAAGTGGGCACTGCTTATCATGGGGCAGCATCAGCACTCACCTTAATAGCCCATACAGTGAGGGAAAAAAGTATTTGATCACCTGCTGATTTTGTACATTTGCCCACTGACAAAGACATGATCAGTCTATAATTTTAATGGTAGGTTTATTTGAACAGTGAGAGACAGAATAACAACAACAAAATCCAGAAAAACGCATGTCAAAAATGTTATAAATTGATTTGCATTTTAATGAGGGAAATAAGTATTTGACCCCTCTGCAAAACATGACTTAGTACTTGGTGGCAAAACCCTTGTTGGCAATCACAGAGGTCAGACGTTTCTTGTAGTTGGCCACCAGGTTTGCACACATCTCAGGAGGGATTTTGTCCCACTCCTCTTTGCAGATCTTCTCCAAGTCATTAAGGTTTCGAGGCTGACGTTTGGCAACTCGAACCTTCAGCTCCCTCCACAGACTTTCTATGGGATTAAGGTCTGGAGACTGACTAGGCCACTCCAGGACCTTAATGTGCTTATTCTTGAGCCACTCCTTTGTTGCTTTGGCCATGTGTTTTGGGTCATTGTCATGCTGGAATACCCATCCACGACCCATTTTCAATGCCCTGGCTGAGGGAAGGAGGTTCTCACCCAAGATTTGACGGTACATGGCCCCGTCCATCGTCCCTTTGATGCAGTGAAGTTGTCCTGTCCCCTTAGCAGAAAAACACCCCCAAAGCATAATGTTTCCACCTCCATGTTTGACGGTAGGGATGGTGTTCTTGGGGTCATAGGCAGCATTCCTCCTCCTCCAAACACGGCGAGTTTTTTTGATGCCAAAGAGCTCGATTTTGGTCTCATCTGACCACAACACTTTCACCCAGTTCTCCTCTGAATCATTCAGATGTTCATTGGCAAACTTCAGACGGCCCTGTATATGTGCTTTCTTGAGCAGGGGGACCTTGCGGGCACTGCAGCATTTCAGTCCTTCACAGCGTAGTGTGTTACCAATTGTTTTCTTGGTGACTATGGTCCCAGCTGCCTTGAGATCATTGACAAGATCCTCCCGTGTAGTTCTGGGCTGATTCCTCACCGTTCTCATGATCATTGCAACTCCACGAGGTGAGATCTTCCATGGAGCCCCAGGCTGAGGGAGATTGACAGTTCTTTTGTTTCTTCCATTTGCGAATATTCGCACCAACTGTTGTCACCTTCTCACCAAGCTACTTGGCGATGGTCTTGTAGCCCATTCCAGCCTTGTGTAGGTCTACAATCTTGTCCCTGACATCCTAGGAGAGCTCTTTGGTCTTGGCCATGGTGGAGAGTTTGGATTCTGATTGATTGATTTCTTCTGTGGACAGGTGTCTTTTATACAGGTAACAAACTGAGATTAGGAGCACTCCCTTTAAGAGTGTGCTCCTAATCTCAGCTTGTTACCTGTATAAAAGACACATGGGATCCAGAAATCTTTCTGATTGAGAGGGGGTCAAATACTTATTTCCCTCATTAAAATGCAAATCAATTTATTCAATTTTTGACATGCGTTTTTCTGATTTTTGTTGTTGTTATTCTGTCTCTCACTGTTCAAATAAACCTACCATTAAAATTATAGACTGATAATTTCTTTGTCAGTGGGCAAACATACAAAATCAGCAGGGGATCAAATACTTTTTTCCCTCACTGTATGCCACTGGGTGAATTATGTTTCAATTGTTTTGGGGCAGAATTATGTGTGGTGTTATGTGTTGTTGGAGGTGCGTCTTGGTCAGTTTAGCTTGGGAAATGCCACCCTCGTCAATCTGCCGCCCTAGGAGGGTGCCTAATCATGCCTAATGGGCGGGCCGGCCCCTCTATCTCTAGTACATCCTATGGTGCCTCTTTAGTGCATCTCCAACAACACATCCAATCTGTGCTGCACCTCACAGGCAGGGCTCTAAATTGTAAAAATGTATTTGCAGCACTGGTGCTCCCTACTTTCTTTTACTTTTTAACCCTTTTTCGTGACACACTGCTCGCTTAACCCGGAAGCCAGCTGCACCAATGTGTCGGAGGAAACACCGTACAACTGGCGACCGTGTCAGCGTGCATGCGCCCGCCACAAGGAGTCGCTAGAGCGCGATGGGACAAGGACATCCCAGCCGGCCAAACCCTCCCTTAACCCGGACGACGCTGGGCCAATTGTACGCGGCCAGCTGCGATACAGCCCGGGATTGAACCCGGGTCTGTAGTGACGCCTCAAGCACTGCGATGCAGTGCCTTAGACCGCTGCGACACTCGGGAGGCCCGGTGTTCCCTACTTTAAAAAACTAGGAGCACAACATAACATTTTGTAGTACCAGAAAATACGATTTGTTACATGTTCAATTTTGGTCCTTACTGAACACTTCTCGTTTTTGTTTCTACTTGGTATTTTTGCACTCACTTGGTTTCCCAGGTTCCAGTTTTTTGGCCCTCCAGGCCTGACATTGAACAGCCCAGGCCTATATGAATTCTAGCTACTTCTGAAGCACATGTTGTGCCTTAGAAACTAATTTGTAACCCTGTAAATACATTTTGTTTATTATAAAAATAAATAAAATCTTAATACAAATACCTGTCATTGAAATTAAAAATACATTTGTGGAATGTTAGGTTTCTACATTATGTAAAAGCACAAATTTGAGATGCATTACATTGAAAATTGTACAGCCTTTTTAAAAGTGTCAACTTTGTGACTACAACATGCAAGAGATCAGTCATTCATTAATTCATTGCTATGATCATTGATCTCCTGAAGAAGCTATCCCTTTTCCTTTCTTACTGTGCCCCCAAATGTTTGGATATACTACTGGTAAAGTTATCAGGTTGCTAGCTAGCTAGCTAATGGCGTAATTAACTTGACTGAACAAGATGAAATAAAATAAAAGGTTAAGGGCCACAAAGTCCAAATTGTCTATATCGTACAATACCTTGAAAATTCATAATTTAAAGTTAGATTAAGGCTTAAGGTTAGCAGTGTGGTTAAGGTTAAGGTTAGTGTTAGGTTTAAAATCAGATTTTAAGAAAATAAATTGTATTGGTTTTTGACTTTGTGGCTGTGGTAACTAGTGACGACCCTTTAAAACGGCCCTCGACATGGTTTATGAACGTAAAATGCGCCCCCCCAAAAAAAATCCGCGATAGGAAGATGGGGGGAAGGGGAGGGATGAGAGAAGAGCACGAGGGAGAGAGAAAGAAAGAGACAAAGGAAGCAATTATAGAGCCCTGACTTCCAAACTATTGCAATATGTCTTGCTATTTCTTTCACCCATCCCTCCCTCTCTCCCTAGCACTCTTCTACCCCCTCATGCCCTCTCCCCTTCTCCACGCTGTCTTCCCTCACTCATTCCCTCACTCTCTCTCTGTGTCTCTCTCTCTTTCATTCTCGCTCCTCTCTCTCTCACTCGCTCTCCTCTTTGTCTCTCTCCGTTGCCCATGTCTTGTATGCAGTGAGCATGGTAGACTAATGGAGTCTCCAGTTAATTCTGTTGTATCTGGCAGGCAGGCGAGTTCTTATTGCAGCAGCTAAGAATAGCTGAATAGGTTTATTCCACGCTTGATGAAGCGCCCCTGAGAGAACAAGGAAGGCGCTGTCAGATCCCAGTGAAGATTCCTAAAGGGAGGATTTCTGGGTCTTCCCAGGCAGACCTTCTGTGTCACAGGGCTAGGAACTATCCTGGAGCAGTCAACTGTACTGTACATCTATGGCGGGATGGATTTGGGGGGATCAGACAAATGTTCCCTCACAGAAAATATGTATTTGCAGCGGGCTGCGCTGTTTGCCGCAAGTGCTTATTATCCATGTTATAAGAGAGGGACTACAAATTAATGGGTGTGAAAAAATGTATTACAAAAGGGTTTCGAACAGAGTGAGAATTTTGTTTACTGGATGCCGTTATGACTAACATGCATTGCACAAATTGAGTTGTCTTCTGCCTCACGAGATCAAAGTAGTAGTCCCCTCAGCTATTTCCATGCTATCTCCGTCTGTGATTGTACTCATGAATGTACTTTTCTGGATTTCTCTTGCAAACCAGGCATATGCTTTAAATTGTTAGTCCTATACAATGTGACTTATTTGCACACACTGATCTAGTCATTGTATATTACCTGCAGGATGATTTTAACCAGAGGTGACCTCAAGCCCATCCCAGATGTGTGAAGGATCCTTGTCATCAGAGCTCTTGTTGTCTGTATAATGCTGTGGAATGCTGTAGAATGCTTGCCTGCTGGTTCAGGAAGCATCATTTCCTTTCCCCGTTGTGTCATTTTAAATGCCTCAATCACCGTGGCAACTGGAGCACCAGCATGCTTTCTTTTTTTCTCCAGCAGCCCTCATATTGCTACAGATGAAGGATCTTAATTTGATCACTATTTTGTTGCTGAGAATTTTCCTGCACAGCAGGAAATGCAAACTTGTAGTGTATTTTCAATAACCCAAAATATTGTGTTTTCATCTTTTTGAAGCTGGTGTACAAAACCGGAAGTAAAAGATGCAAAAAAGAAACTTAAGAACGAGAAGCATTGAAATAGCGCAAATAGAACAGATCTACTGCTTCTTAGACTTGCTTTCAATGAGAATGACAGATCTATAATGCACATTTCTATGTGAATTTGGTCAGGTCGCCCAAAAAGTTACATATTGCAGCTTCAATTATAATCCACATAATAATTCACATTTCCTGTTGCTGCAGGATTCTTTTTCTGCTGTAATTTAGCAAACTGGCTCAAATTAAGATCTTACATCTGTACAGTATCTGGTGCTGAATGAAAGAAAATCCAGGGTCTCAACCCACATTCAGACACATCTGCGTTAAGTCTGCTCGTCATTATGCACCAATATGCACTCAGTAAGACATTTGTGGGAAGGATACTGCTATACAATACAGTGTTTAACTCCACTCCCACCGGAAAGATGAGAGTAACTTCAGAAACACCACAGAATGTGAATTCTACATGAGTTTTCAATAGTTTCAGTCCATAACGTACTCATCACAGTTTGTCTCATGTAATGTATTGGCTCTGTCCTATGTGGCCTGCTGTAGACTAGGCTTCAGATGAATAGGCCACAGAATGCCTGCATTGCTAATGCCATTGGGCTCCCGAGTGGTGCAGCGGTCTAAGGCACTGCATCTCAGTGCTTGAGGCGTCACTACAGACCCCCTGGTTAGATTCCAGGCTGTATCACAACCGGCCATGATTGGGAATCCCATAGGGCGGCGCACAATTTGCCCAGCGTCGTCCGTGTTTGGCTGGTGTAGGCCGTCATTGTAAATAAGAATTTGTTCTTAACTGACTTGCCTTGTTCTCTGTGGTCCTCTGTAGCTCAGCTGGTAGAGCACGGCGCTTGTAACGCCAAGGTAGTGGGTTCGATCCCCGGGACCACCCATACACAAAAAAATTTATGCACGCATGACTGTAAGTCGCTTTGGATAAAAGCGTCTGCTAAATGGCTTATTATTATATTATTATTGTTAAATAAAGGTAAAATAAATAAATAAATTGTAACTTGACTCAGTTGATCCAGCCCACTTTCTCCTATCACTGCTTTGGATTGGATGTAAAGGAAAACTGAACCCAAAAACAATATTTTGGTTTTTGTTTCATTAGTCCATTGTTGATATAGTACCAAAATGTTTTGCATATCATCAAGTTTTCAAGATAAATAACTTTCAAAATACAGAAATACAGCCGGTAGGATGCTGTCTTTCTGTATTTTTTAAGTAATACATTTTGAAAATGTCAGGATCGTCAGGAATAGATGAGGACCAAGGCGCAGCGTTGCAGGCAAACATACTCTTTATTACGAGACACGATCAAAACAACAAACGATACGTGACAGTTCACGGTCTACCATAAACAGACTAGAAACAAAACACATGATCTACACACCCTGGCTCAACATAACAGTGTCCCCAGAGCCAGGGCGTGACAGTACCCCCCCTAAAGGCGCGGACTCCGACCGCGTCAACCAAATACCACAGGGGAGGGACCGGGTGGGCACTCCGCCTAGGCGGCGGATCCGGCTCCGGGCCTGATCCCCGCTCCCTCTCCAACCCCCCAAAGTACCCCTGGTCCGGTCTGGCCCCGCTGGCCGGAGCTGGACTGCACACTGATGGAGCGGATTGCTCTAGCTCCGGCGTAAAACATCTGACCAGTGCCGAACCAGGCACCAATGGAACAGGCACGGGCCGTGCCGGACTGACGACGCCCACCACTGGCCTGGTGTGGAGAACAGGCACGGGCCGTGCTGGACTGACAACGCACACCACTGGCTTGGTGTGAGGAGCAGGAGTGAGCCGAACCGGGCTGACGCAAACGCACCACTGACTTGGTGCGGGAGCAGGAACGGGCCGAGCCGGGCTGATGAGCGCACCACCGACTTGGTGCGGGGAGCAGGAACGGGCCGAGCCGGGCTGACGGGCGCACCACTGACTTGGTGCGGGGAGCAGGAACGGGCCGAGCCGGTTGACGAAGCGCACCACTGACTTGGTGCGGGGAGCAGGAACGGCCGAGCCGGGCTGACGAGCGCACCACTGACTTGGTGCGGGGAGCAGGAACGGGCCGAGCCGGGCTGGGACGAGCGCACCACTGACTTGGTGCGGGGAGCAGGAACGGGCCGAGCCGGGCTGGACGAGCGCACCACTGACTTGGTGCGGGAGCAGGAACAGACCGGACCGTACTGGGGACACACACCACTGGCCCTACACCGGGATCTGGAACGGGCCGGACCGGACTGGTAACACACCCCAGTACCTCTCGCCGTGCCTCTACACCTTCCATCCCCTCTTCGACCAGTGGCCCCCGTAACCTGGCGGCCTCCTCTGCCAACCCGCTGGACCGCTCTATCGCGGCCTCCTGCTGCCCCGACGTCGTGAGCCCCCCCCTAAAAAATTTCTATAGTTCTCGCCCAACTCTCGCTCTTCTGCCTCCAACTCCCGCTATTCAGCTCCTCAATTGGCTTGACCCAGTCGAAGCTCTTCCTCCATTGTTCCCAAGTCCACTCTCTCTGCTCTTCACTCGGCTTGACCCAGTCGAGGCTGCCACGGAGATCTGCTAGGGATCTCCCTGGCGATGGCTCCTCGACTCGCTGCTTGGTCCAGTTGTGGTGGGATTTTCTGTCAGGATCGTCAGGAATAGATGAGGACCAAGGCGCAGCGTTGCAGGCAAACATACTCTTTATTACGAGACACGATCAAAACAACAAACGATACGTGACAGTTCACGGTCTACCATAAACAGACTAGAAACAAAACACATGATCTACACACCCTGGCTCAACATAACAGTGTCCCCAGAGCCAGGGCGTGACAGAAAACTTCATTACTGACATTCAAAATATTTTGGGACTATGTCATCAATGGACTAATGAAACAAATACCAAAATATCGTTTTTGGGTATAATTTTCCTTTTATGATGTGATGGGAAATATAGCTCTGTAATACAGTGATGGGTTTTTCTGGGCTTTACATTTTCTTGCGGTCGGAGATGCGCATCTCTGATTAAGATCTCTGTGATTCGATATTAAATATGATCTAAGGCCCTTCCACATTATACTATGTGATAGCCACCCTCTCTGTAGTGTAACATTTTCCTCTACATATCTGTGAGTATATTAGCTAGCTAAACGATATAGCGTGTCACAGTATTCAAGCCAGATTTCTGCTCAAATACAAAGCAAGCCTTTCCTTCATTACATAAAAAATATGTTCTAGAAACAAATAGGAGGATAGTTTGACAGTTTGAAGGGAACTCCATTGTTAACTGTAATAAAGCAGCAATAAAATAATAATTCATGACCACCTTAGTTACTGCAGTTTTTATTAACTTCTCAACTAGAAGCTAACTACTGGAACTACACACTACTTTTTTTGCAAAAATAAAATATAGATGAAGTAGGCAAGAATTTCCTTTATTTTTCAGCATCAGACCTGCCTAATTCTGTCTTGAAACACTTTTTGTGTACCTAATTCTCACTTTTTGTGTTTAATAGGCTAAATTACACATTGTGTTAACATCTGACTCCAGAGTGATTTGTTCTTGCAATTTGTAGTCTATGACATTTCAGATTTAGATATGATAATTTTTCACTAAGTAGTTTGGATACAGTGAACTACTTTTTCAAAGTAACTTTAGATAAGTAAACTGTTTTTTTATTAAGGGTAGCTGTAGTGTAGCTTAACTTATTTCAGTGTAAATTGATTGGTAGCTTGGTAAACTATATATTCAGAGTCTTGAGTCTGATTAAAAGAAACATGCATTATTTCTGTACAGTTGCAAATAAGACATGGGAGGTGGAATAAACCTGCCCACCTGGGTGTGTGCAGTGCAGAGTAGGGTTCCTCTGTTCCACTGTTCCAGTGCAGTTTAGGGTTAACACTAATCCACTTGTGGTTCTTGTGTTTTGGTTCTTGTTGCAGACAGTTTGGTTTGACCTGCATCAGAGGCTAACAGACACTGATGGCACAGCCAGCGCAGTAAGTAGCATCATTATGCCTGAGAGCCTGGTAGGGGGGCACGGTATGGCTGTGGCACTGTGGGGGACTTGCTGCTCCAACTCTCACTACCCCTCACGACCCCCTGTAGACACATCTCCATTCTGAAGCTCTCAGCTTGCACAGAGAATCATTGGCATCTCATATCCACCTCCTCTCTCAAGCTGAAAACAGCCAAGAAGATTACTTCCAATTTATTTTCAATTTTAATCGTGTCTAAAAGTTGCTTTTCGTCTCCCTGCATGAAAAGCATGAGTGCATGTTATTTCTTTTTTTCCTATCAAAGTGGTCAGACTCAGTGCTTGAGTTCAAAATATGTATTTTAAGTGCCTCCCATGGGTGGTTATTTGACCCTGAAACCTCAGGGAAAGCATACATTCTGTTCATATTGTTGTTATGGCCTCTTGCTTCGATATGAACAATTGATAAACAATTTGAACAATTTCGGCTAAGTTCTTTATCTTTAAATCTGAAACATGCTTAACCAAAAACAAAAATTACTAATATTTTTTATTTATTTATTTTTTATTTCACCTTTATTTAACCAGGTAAGCCAGTTGAGAACAAGTTCTCATTTACAACTGCGACCTGGCCAAGATAAAGCAAAGCAGTGCGATAAAAACAACAACACAGAGTTACATATGGGGTAAAAAAAACATAAGGTCATAAAATACAACAGAAAATATATATACAGTGTGTGCAAATGTAGCAAGTTATGGAGGTAAGGCAATAAATAGGCTATAGTGCAAAATAATTACAATTAGTATTAACACTGGAATGCTAGATGTGCAAGAGATTATGTGCAAATAGAGATACTGGGGGTGCAAAAGAGCAAAATAAATAACAATATAGGGATGAGGTAGTTGGGTGGGCTAATTTCAGATGGGCTGTGTACATGTGCAGTGATCGGTAAGGTGCTCTGACAACTGATGCTTAAAGTTAGTGAGGGAGATAAGAGTCTCCAGCTTCAGAGATTTTTGCAATTCGTTCCAGTCATTGGCAGCAGAGAACTGGAAGGAATGGCGGCCAAAGGAGGTGTTGGCTTTGGGAATGACCAGTGAGATATACCTGCTGGAGCGCAGACTACGGGTGGGTGCTGCTATGGTGACCAATGAGCTAAGATAAGGCGGGGATTTGCCTAGCAGTGATTTATAGATGGCCTGGAGCCAGTGGGTTTGACGACGAACATGTAGTGAGGACCAGCCAACAAGAGCGTACAGGTCACAGTGGTGGGTAGTGTATGGGGCTTTGGAGCCAAAACGGATGGCACTGTGATAGACTACATCCAATTTGCTGAGTAGAGTGTTGGAGGCTATTTTGTAAATGACATCGCCGAAGTCAAGGATCGGTAGGATAGTCAGTTTTACAAGGGCATGTTTGGCAGCATGAGTGAAGGAGGCTTTGTTGCGAAATAGGAAGCAGATTCTAGATTTAACTTTGGATTGGAGATTCTTAATGTGAGTCTGGAAGGAGAGTTTACATTCTAACCAGACACCTAGGTATTTAAAGTTGTCCACATACTCTAGGTCAGACCCGTCGAGAGTGGTGATTCTAGTCGGGTGGGCGGGTGCCAGCAGCGTTCGATTGAAGAGCATGCATTTAGTTTTACTAGTGTTTAAGAGCAGTTGGAGGCTACTGAATGAGTGTTGTATGGCATTGAAGCTCGTTTGGAGGTTTGTTAACACAGTGTCCAATGAAGGGCCAGATGTATACAAAATGGTGTCGTCTGCGTAGAGGTGGATCTGAGAGTCACCAGCAGCAAGAGCGACATCATTGATATACACGGAGAAAAGAGTCGGCCCAAGAATTGAACCCTGTGGCACCCCCATAGAGACTGCCATAGGTCCAGACAACAGGCCCTCCGATTTCACACATTGAACTCTATCTGAGAAGTAGTTGGTGAACCAGGCGAGGCAGTCATTTGAGAAACCAAGGCTATTTAGTCTGCCAATAAGAATGCGGTGGTTGACAGAGTCGAAAGCCTTGGCCAGGTCGATGAAGACGGCTGCACAGTACTGTCTATTATCAATCGCGGTTATAATATCGTTTAGGACCTTGAGCGTGGCTGAAGTGCACCCATGACCAGCTCGGAAACCGGATTGCATAGCGGAGAAGGTACGGTGGGATTCGAAATGGTTGGTGATCTGTTTGTTAACTTGGCTTTCAAATACTTTCGAAAGGCAGGGCAGGATGGATATAGGTCTGTAACAGTTTGGATCTAGGAGTGTCACCCCCTTTGAAGAGGGGGATGACCACGGCAGCTTTCCAATCTCTGGGGATCTCAGACGTTACGAAAGAGAGGTTGAACAGGCTAGTAATAGGGGGTTGCGACAATTTCTGCGGCTAGTTTTAGAAAGAAAGGGTCCAGATTGTCTAGCCCAGCTGATTTGTAGGGGTCCAGATTTTGCAGCTCTTTCAGAACATCAGCTGTCTGAATTTGTGTGAAGGAGAAGCGGGGGGGGCATGGGCAAGTTGCAGCGGAGGGTGCAGAGTTGGTGGCCGGGGTAGAGGTAGCCAGGTGGAAAGCATGGCCAGCCGTAGCAAAATGCTTGTTGAAATTCTCGATTATTGTAGATTTATCGGTGGTGATAGTGTTTCCTAGCCTCAGTGCAGTGGGCAGCTGGGAGGAAGTGCTCTTATTTTCCATGGACTTTACAGTGTCCCAAAACGTTTTGGAGTTAGTGCTACAGGATGCAAATTTCTGTTTGAAAAAGTTAGCCTTTGCATTCCTGACTGCTTGTGTATATTGGTTCCTAACTTCCCTGAAAAGTTGCATATCGCGGGGGCTATTTGATGCTAATGCAGTACGCCACAGGATGTTTTTGTGCTGGTCAAGGGCAGTCAAGTCTGAGGAGAACCAGGGGCTATATCTGTTCTTAGTTCTGTATTTTTTGAATGGGGCATGTTTATTTAAGATTGAGAGGAAATTACTTTTAAAGAACAACCAGGCATCCTCTACTGACGGAATGAGATCTATATCCATCCAGGATACCTGGGCCAGGTCAATTAGGAAGGCCTGCTCGCTAAAGTGTTTTAGGGAGCGTTTGACAGTGATGAGGGGTGGTCGTTTGACCGCGGACCCGGTACGGACGCAGGCAATAAGGCAGTGATCGCTGAGATCCTGGTTGAAGACAGCGGAGGTGTATTTAGAGGGTAAGTTAGTCAGGATGATATCTATGAGGGTACCCATGTTTACGGATTTAGGGTTGTACCTGGTAGGTTCGTTGATAATTTGTGTGAGATTGAGGGCATCTAGTTTGGATTGTAGGATGGCCGGGGTGTTAAGCATATCCCAATTTAGGTCACCAAGCAGTACGAACTCTGAGGATAAATGGGGGCAATCAATTCACATATGGTATCCAGGGCACAGCTGGGGGGCTGAGGGGGGTCTGTAGCAAGCGGCAACAGTGAGAGACTTATTTCTGGAAAGGTGGATTTTTAGAAGTAGAAGCTCAAACTGTTTGGGCACAGACCTGGATAGTATGATAGAGCTCTGCAGGCTATCTCTACAGTAGATTGCAACTCCACCCCCTTTGGCAGTTCTATCTAGACGTAAAATGTTATAGTTGGGGATGGAAATTTCAGAATTTTTGGTGGCCTTCCTAAGCCAGGATTCAGACACTGCTAGAACATCAGGGTTGGCGGAGTGTGCTAACGCAGTGAATAACTCAAACTTAGGAAGTAGACTTCTGATATTTACGTGCAAGAAACCAAGACTTTTGCGATTACAGAAGTCAGCAAATGATAGCGCCTGGGGAGTAGGAGTGATACTGAGGGCTGCAGGGCCTGGGTTAGCCTCTACATCACCAGAGGAACAGAGGAGGACTAGAATAAGGATACGGCTAAAGGCTTTAAGAACTGGTCTTCTAGTGCTTTGGGTACATAGAATAAAGGGGGCAGATTTCCGGGCGTTGTAGAAAAGATTCAGGGCATTATGTACAGACAAGGATATGGAAGGATATGAGTAAAGTGGAGGTAAACCTAAGCGTTGGGTAACAATGAAAGAGATAGCATCACTGGAGGCACCAATTGAGTCGGTCTCCGCATGTATGGTGGGTGGGACAAAGGAGCTATCTAAGGCAGGTTTAGCTGGGCTGGGGGATCTACAGTGAAATAGTACAATTAGAAATAACCGAAACAACAATAAGCTAACCATATTGACAAGGGAGAGATGCATAAAGCAATCAAGGTGTAATTTGAGAGAGCTAAGACAACAGCTGGTAATGACGACACAGTTTGGGCTGAGGCTAAACATAAACAGGATGCAGTACCGTAAAAAGGAACAGTCCAGCAGACATCAGCTGTATAGCTGAGTTATAAGGTCCGGTGAACAGCAATAGGATAGTTCGGAGGTAGTTCGGGGGCTGCTAAAGCACTAGCGAGCAAGAGGGCACGGCTAGCGTGTGCTAGCAGGCTGGGGCTAGCAGATGGAATCTTCGTGGTCAACGTCGTAACGGGAAGCCTTTTGTAAAATCTACCTCATCAGACGATTTCGTCGGCAGACCAGTCGTGTAGGATCGGCTGGGCTCCGTGTCAACACTAGGTGGTCCCGTCCGGTTGACAGAGAGGTAGATAGCTGGGAGATGGGAGATGGGCCTAGCTCAGGATGATTAGCCAGACCTCAACGTCCATTTTGTTGCAGCTAGCTGGTAGCGATGAATCCGGAGTTAAAGGTCCAGTGATTCAGTGATTCCGGCAGAAAAACTGATATGTTCTGGGTCGATAACGCGCTGTGCAGACAGTGCAGACTGGCCGAATAATAGTCCAGACTAGAGCTGGCTGGTAGGTGGTGCAGGCCACGGACAATGGTGAAAAACCGCTTAACGGTAGCTGATAGCAAGTAGCTAGTTAGCTGGCTACTCCCGTCCGGTAGACCTAGAGGTAGATAGCCGGGATATGAGCCTGGCTCTAGGCTAGCTCGAGGCTAACTGGTGCTTGCATCGGGGGCAGTGGTGATTAGCCAAACAGCAACATCCATTCGGTTGCGGCTAGCTAGTTGCGATCCGGTGATTAATGTCCAGTGATTAAATTATTCCGGCAGAAAATCCAATGTTCTGGGTGAAATAGCAACTGTGGCTAATAGCAAGTAGCTAGTTAGCTGGCTAGCTAGTTTCAACTGGCGATTCTAGATAAAAGGTAAGTCAATAATAGAATCCGTTCCACATTGAGTGAGGCGGGTTGCAGGAAAGTATATTTTGTAGAAGGATGAAAAGTCTGATAGGAAAATATGTACGAAAAATACAAAAAAAACAGGGTATTTACAGGCTATTTACAGACACACGACAAAAACAGGACTGCACTACTACGCCATCTACACAAACTGCTTTACAGTTTGTGTAGTCTGCAACAAGCATACTCTTCAAATGCCAAATGGTATTATGCTTTTATGACCCTTTCATGATTAATTTTTACTGAAGAGGCCAAAGTTTCTCCATCTGGTTCTTTAAATAATTTATATATCCCTCACTTAGTATGCCTGTAAGAATGGCGCCGAAGGAGATGGCTGCCGTTTTACGGGCTCCTAACCAATTGTGCTATTGTGTGTTACTTTTTGCGTTATTTGTAACTTATTTTGTACATAATGTTTCTGCCACCGTCTCTTATGACCGAAATAGCTTCTTTATATCAGGACAGCGATTACAGGATTTTTTTCAGACACCCGACAAGGCCCAAATCCGCGTCATTTGCATGAGAAAGAGATGGAGATATCGGGGAGATAGGTCGGGGTGCCTCTTAAGGATCCGACGGCGAGTGCGTAATCTGCCTCTGCCATCAGTCCTATTAACCAACATACAATCATGGGATAACAAAATAGACTAACTAAGATCACAGATATCCTACCAACTGTAATATCTTATGTTTCACTGAGTCGTGGCTGAACGACAATATGGATAACATACAGCTGGCGGGATATACGCTGCATCGGCAAGATAGAACAGCTGCCTCTCGTAAGACAAGGGGTGGCAGTCTGTGTATATTTGTAACAACAGCTGGTGCACGAAATCTAATATTAAGGAAGTCTCGCCTGAGGTAGAGTATCTCATGATAAGCTGTGGACCACACTATTTTCCAAGAGAGTTTTCATCTATATTTTTCATAGCTGTCTATTTACCACCACAAACCGATGCTGGCACTAAGACCACACTCGATGAGCTGTAGAAGGCCATATGCAAACAGGAAAACTCTCATCCAGAGGCGGCGCTCCTAGTGGCCGGGGACTTAAATGCGGGGAAACTTAAATCCTTTTTACCTAATTTCTACCAGCATGTTAAATCTGCAACCAGAGAAAAAAAATACTCTAGACCACCTTTACTCCACACACAGAGATGCGTACAAAGCTCTCCCTCACCCTCCATTTGGCAAATCTGACCATAACTCTATCCTCCTAATTCCTGCTTACAAGCAACAACTAAAGCAGGAAGAACCAGTGACTCGGTCAATAAAGAAGTGGTCAGATAACGCAGATGCTAAGCTACTGGACTGTTTTGCTAGCACAGACTGGAAAATGTTCTGGGATTCTTACGATGGCATTGAGGAGTACACCACATCAGTCACTGGCTTCATCAATAAGTGCATCGATGACGTTGTCCCCACAGTGACCGTACATACATACCCCAACTAGAAGCTGTGGATTACAGGCAACATCCGCACTAAGCTAAAGGGTAGAGCTGCCGCATTCAAGAAGCGGGACTCTAACCCGGACGCTTATAAGAAATCCCGCTAAGCCCTCCGACGAACCATCAAACAGGCAAAGCGTCAATACAGGACTAAGATTGAATCGTACTACACTGGCTCTGATGCTCGAAGGATTTGTCAGGGCTTGCAAACTATTACAGACTACAAAGGGAAGCACAGCCGCGAACTGCCCAGTGATAAGAGCCTACCAGATGAGCTAAATTACTTCTATGCTCGCTTCGAGGCATGCAACACTGAAGCATGCATGACAGCATCAGTTGTTCCGGACAACTTTGTGATCACGCTCTCCGTAGCCGATGTGAGTAAGACCTTTAAACAGGTCAGCATTCACAAGGCTACAGGGCCAGATGGATTACCAGGACGTGTACTCCGAGCATGCGCTGACCAACTGGCAAGTGTCTTCACTGACATTTTCAACCTGTCCCTGACTGAGTCTGTAATACCAACATGTTTCAAGCAGATTACCATAGTCCCTGTGCCCAAGAACACTAAGGCAAACTGGCTAAATGACTACCGACCCGTAGCACTCACGTCTGTAGCCATGAAGTGCATTATCCCAGAAACCCTAGACCCACTCAAATTTGCATACCGCCCCAACAGATCCACAGATGATGCAATCTCTATTGTACTCCACACTGCTCTTTCCCACCTGGACAAAAGGAACACCTACGTGAGAATGCTATTAATTGACTACAGCTCAGCGTTCAACACCATAGTGCCCTCAAAGCTCATCACTAAGCTAAGGACCCTGGGACTAAACACCTCCCTCTGCAACTGGATCCTGGACTTCCTGACGGACCGCCCTCAGGTGGTAAGGGTAGGTAACAACACATCTGTCATGCTGATCCTCAACACGGGGGCCCCTCAGGGGTGCGTGCTCAGTCCCCTCCTGTACTCCCTGTTCACCCATGACTGCATGGCCAGGCACGACTCCAACACCATCATTAAGTTTGGCGACGACACAACAGTGGTAGGCCTGATCACCAACAGCAATGAGACAGCCTATAGGGAGGAGGTCAGAGACCTGGCCGTGTGGTGCCATTATAACAACCTCTCCCTCAATGTGATCAAGACAAAGAAGATGATTGTGGACTACAAGAAAAAGAAGAGGACTGAGCACGCCCCCATTCTCATCGACAGGGCTGTAGTGGAGCAGGTTGAGAGCTTCAAGTTCCTTGGTGTCCACATCACCAACAAACTATCATGGTCCAAACACACCAAGACAGTCGTGAAGAGGGCACGACAAAGCATATTCCCCCTCAGCATACTGAAAAGACTTGGCATGGGTCCTCAGTTCCTCAAAAAGTTCTACAGCTGCACCATCGAGAGCAGCTCTTTTACGCTGCTGCTACTCTCTGTTTATTATCTATGCATAGTCACTTTAACTCTACCTACATGTACATATTACCTCAATTACCTCAACTAACCTGTGCCCCTGCACATGGACTCTGTACCGGTACCCCCTGTATATAGCCTCACTACTGTTATTTTACTGCTGCTCTTTCATTTTATTTTTTTATTTTTTACTTATCTATTTTTTACTCAACACTTGTTTTTCTTAAAACTGCATTGTTGGTTAAGGGCTTGTAAGTAAGCATTTCACTGTAAGGTCTACACCTGTTGTATTCGGGGCATGTGACAAATAACATTTGATTTGATTTGTATGAGATGTGGAGGCAGTGGCCTGTAGAGCTGTCAGTATGAGTAAGATGGAGAGATAGCAGTTCACACAGGGACAATCAGAGGTCTGATGGATCTGATGAATAATACAGGGACTGGTGTCTTTATCTGAGCATCAGTGCAGCTCCCCTGCTCGCTCCTAGGGTCCTACTGCAGCAGTCCACTGGCAGCGCCTGCTCTGAATCTGAACCAAGCCGCCCGTATCCTGGCTCTGATTGGCTTCTGCCTTATTGATGCTTGAGGGATCCAAGCAAATTGAATAATTCCTTTTCTCCCATTAATCCTTGTCAGCATCTAGAGCTATCATTTGCTCCGACTAATAGGATTAGAGCAGGCTTCACCTGTCAGCTGGGCCGGTCTGATTGGTGTGGGACTGCATGTGTGCTCGTGTACCCAGAGCTCAATAGGGGCACATTAGAAGGCCCGACTGGTATTCTTAAAGTGGGAGAGAAGATTGGACCTTTTGACCCACCATACTCTCAGCAGGGTTTCTCTTAGTGCTGTGAGCACTGCTGAAAGTGATTCACTCAGCATACAATCAAGAATAGAAAGATAGTGTCTAGAGTAATGTTTTCTACAACAGCATGTACAGCAGAGGTGCCAGAGTTCACCATCCACATTTGAAATGCCTTGAAATAGCTTACTGAGTATCCTTGCTTGCAATTGCTCTTAGAATGCATTTTGTATGGCATTTTGATACTAACGCGGTACCATTGCTGTATGTGTATTATGCAGTGTTTCTTAATGCAAATGCCTGAATCATTCCAGTAATTTTCCCCTCCTCTCCAGCACCCAGGTCACACATGGATATGAGACTAGGGTCTGATTATTATCTCTTTGATATGCCTTAGTCTCTATTTAATTACATGCTTCCAATGTACTGTGCCACAGCTAATGATGCTCAGGCTTCTGTTTTCTTGCTGAATTGTGAATTTCAATAGTCAAGCATTTCCTTTTACATATTGATTGCATGCTTAGAAAAAATGGGGGTGCGGTGCATGCCCTCAAGAAGCACTCGGTATGCAGGAACCCCATTATTGACACTGATTTATCTGGTTTGACTGTGAGGAAAACAAAGGGCCAGTCTGCCTTACCTGAAAGACCACACTGTATTTCTCCTTCCATTACCCAGTTCAGAGTGATATACTGTACCTGGGACAGAGCAGTGCTGCAGACCTGAGTTATCTGACCTAACTTCAGCCAGTACAGTGGATACTGTGTATAGCACTGACCACAGTGGTACTTCTGACTGACCTTTTTCATCCTGGGTGCAGCCTGGATAATAAATATTTTCATCCACTCTCCAATTGGTTGTTCCTGAATATGAAACTCAATAGCTATGTGGTGAAGAATCGCAGCATTAGATGGACTGAGCAGTAGTTATTGCTCACTGTAGCCTTGTGGGAGTGACCAGTGCTCAAACATATACTGTCTCCATCGGGAGAGAGTCAGAGTGTGAACGCATCATTGCTCTTGCACATCACACCACAGTGTTTCTGCAGTTTCTTTAAGGGTTTAGAATGCATTTTCACAGTTGTTAATAGTCTCCTAGACCACACACAGCTTTATTTTAGATTGGCAGTCCTGAAATCACTGGCCCTTGTCGGTACAACCACTGTGCCATGAGGGATGGAGAGAAAGACAGGGAGAGAGAATCATTGGAGAAAGATATGCAACCTTGCTCATTTGGAGGGTATTATGGTGCGGAGGAATGCACCACTGCAGAAAGAGAATCGTCCCTCTAGGACAGGGTTCCCCAACTGGCAGTTCACGGGCCGAATTTGGCCCGCGGGTGTTCCCATGTATTCCCATGCATAATATAGAGACATACAGTGCTTTTAGAAAGTATTCACACCCCTTGACTTTTTCCACATTTTGTTGAGTTACAGCCTGAATTTAAAATGGATGAAATGTCGATTTACACACAATACCCCATCATGTCAAACTGGAATCATGTTTTAGAATCTTTTTGGAAATTAATTAAAAATAAAAAGCTGAAATGTCTTGAGTCAATAAGTATTCAACACCTTTGTTATGGCAAGCCTGGACTCACTTTGAGTGCAATAATAGTGTTTTACATGATTTTTGAATGACTGCCTCATCTCTGTACTCCTCAGTCGAGCAGTGAATTTCAAACACAGATTCAACCACAAAGACCAGGGAGGTTTTCCAATGCCTCGCAAAGAAGGGCAGCTATTGGTAGATGGGTAAAAATAAAAAAACAGACATTGAATATTCCTTTGAGCATGGTGAAGTTATTAAATACACTTTGGATGGTGTATCAATACACCCCTTTCACTACAAAGATACAGATGTCCTTCCTAACTCAGTTGCCGGAGAGGAAGAAAACCACTCAGGGATTTTACCATGAGACCAATGGTGACTTTAAAACAGTTACAGAGTTTCATGGCTGTGATAGGAGAAAACTGAGGATGGATCAACAACATTGTAGTTACTCCACAATATTAACCTAATTGACATAGTGAAAAGAAGGAAGCCTGTACAGAATGCAAATATTCCAAAACATGCACCCTGTTTGCAACAAGGCACTACAGTAATACCGCAAAAATGTGGCAAAGCAATTACATTTTTGTCCTGAATACAAAGTGTTATGTTTGGTACAAATCCAATACAACACATTACTGAGTACCACTCTCCATATTTTCAAGCATAGTGGTGGCTGCATCATGTTATGGGTATGCTTGTAATCGTTAAGGACTGGGGAGTATTTCAGGATAAAAAAGAAACGTAATGGAGTTAAGCACAGGCAAAATCCTAGAGGAAAACCTGGTTCAGTCTACTTTCCACCAGACACTGGGAGATTAATTCATTATTCAGCAGGACAATAACCTAAAACACAAGGCCAAATCTACACTGGAGTTGCTTACGAAGAAGACACTGAATATTCCTGAGTGGCCGAGTTACAGTTGTGACTTAAATCTGCTTGAAAATACCTGAAAATGGTTGTCTAGCAATGATCATCAACCAATTTGACAGAGCTTAAAGATTTTGAAAAAAATAATGGGCAAATGTTTCACAAACCAGATGTGGAAAGCTTTTAGAGATTTACCCAGATAGACTCACAGCTGTAATCTCTGCCAAAGGTGCTTTTACAAAGTATTAACTCAGGGGTGTGAATACTTATGTAAATTAGATATTTTCAGGCTGTAACACAACACAATGTGGAATAAGTCAAGGGGTATGAATACGTTCTGAAGGCACTGTATGTGATCGTATACAAATGTAAGCAAGGTTTGAAATTATTATGTTTTAGTCAAATATAAATCAGTTTGGGCTTCTTGCGGTCAATTTGCAATCACATTTGTTTTCTAAATTATGTTCCGGCCCCCCGACCGTCTGTTCAACAAAAAATCGGCCCGCGGCTGAATCTATTTGATGATCCCTGCTCTAGGAGATGCGTGATTCCTTTATCAGCACTCACACCATTCTGTCTCCAAGACAGAGCTCTTTAATCTGGTTTACGTAAAGCTGCATATGTAAATATATGCATATGATTGTGAATAAATGATTCAATGATTTACTGAGCTGGGTTACAGTGAGGGAGATGGATGGGAGAGTAGGGCTAGCTGAGGAAGGGGAGATGGAGGCCTGAAAATGGTGTGTGTGTGTGGGGGGGGGGTATTCCCCAGTTTCCATGGTAATGGTGCAATTCTGTGATTCCCCTCTGAGTTCTCCCCCATCTTCTTCCATACCCTATGGGGGACACATTCCCGTACATACATTCATACTCTCTCTCTTACACACACACACACACCCTCATATACACAGTCATACGCTATTATATCATGATATATTCAATGGATTCCTTACTGCCTTCATTATTTCACGTGTGCCTGCATGTGTTCATGTGCACATATATATCTACATATAATAATATAAATGTTTATTTACATATAGATCTTACCCTGAGCCATACGCACAGACAAACCCTAGTACAATCACACACAAACACAGAAAGAGAGAGAGAGAGAGAGAGAGAGAGAGAGAGAGAGAGAGAGAGAGAGAGAGAGAGAGAGAGAGAGAGAGAGAGAGAGAGAGAGAGAGAGAGAGAGAGAGAGAGAGAGAGAGAGAGAGAGAGAGAGAGAGAGAGAGAGAGAGGCACACACATTAAATAATGTAGGTAATAAAGAGAGAAAAGGGGGATGAATGGATGGGATTTTAATACGGCCATTGATAAGGCCTCTGATATCTTTATGGCAGTAAAAATATTTCCTATCAAACAGCCTTATAGACTCAAGGACCGTTTGTGAACTGTCCCTATTTTCACATTCAGTAATGATGACACTTTATAGATCTCCCCACGAACAATGACTATTTTATGGAAACTCATGCTGAGATACACAGTTACAAGTTTTTGTCTGTGCCACACGCTGTGTTGTTAAAACCAGCCTAGATGACAAATGAAAGGCACACATTTGAATCAACTTTAATTGAGCATGATGGGCCTAGCCCTTATTTTAGGTAGCCTGGTAAATGCTGCATGTGCCTTGGTAATAGTTGATTTATTCTCCATCTGGAATGGAAGAGGAAATGTAATAATAGTGCTCTGGTTTGAGGTAAGATAGGTAATTTACTGTTTCTGATTGAGTTTTGCGCAGGCCCAGAGGGGATGATAACTGTGGTTTGGAATGGTCCTGTCAGACAGGAGTTTCTAATGGCTTTAATTAGTTTTATCTCTCCCACCCGCTGAAGCACCACATATTGGACTCAGCTGTTAAATAATGAAGAAAACCAACCAACTATAGATTGAAGCAGTTTGGTTGCATTGTCACAGTCCCTATGTCACATATCAGAATAATGTTAGACATAATTTAAATGAATGTATTGTACAGTGCCTTGCAAAAGTATTCATGCCCTTGGCGTTTTTCCTATTTTGTTGCATTACAACCTGTAATTTAAATGGATTTTTATTTGGATTTCATGTAATGGACACACACAAAATAGTCCAAATTGGTGAAGTGAAATGAAAAAAATTACTTGTTTAAAAAAATTCAAAAAAATAAATAACGGAAAAGTGGTGTGTGCATATGTATTCACCCCCTTTGCTATGAAGCCCCTAAATAAGATCTG
Organism: Coregonus clupeaformis; assembly: GCF_020615455.1. Taxonomy (NCBI): domain Eukaryota; kingdom Metazoa; phylum Chordata; class Actinopteri; order Salmoniformes; family Salmonidae; genus Coregonus; species Coregonus clupeaformis. The sequence continues at coordinate 29,863,534 of NC_059210.1, forward strand.
GTGCAACCAATTACCTTTCAGAAGTCACATAATTAGTTAATTGCACACAGGTGGACTTTAAGTGTCACATGATCTGTCACATGATCTCAGTATATATACACCTGTTCTGAAAGGCCCCAGAGTCTGCAACACCACTAAGCAAGGGGCACCACCAAGCAAGCGGCACCATGAAGACCAAGGAGCTCTCCAAACAGGTCAGGGACAAAGTTGTGGAGAAGTACAGATCAGGGTTGGGTTATAAAAAATATCAGACACTTTGAACATCCCACGGAGCACCATTAAATCCATTATTAAAAAATGGAAAGAATATGGCACCACAACAAACCTGCCAAGAGTGGGCCGCCCACCAAACTCATGGACCAGGCAAGGAGGGCATTAATCAGAGAGGCAACAAAGAGACCAAAGATAACCCTGAAGGCGCTGCAAAGTTCCACAGCGGAGATTGGAGTATCTGTCCATAGGACCACTTTAAGCCGTACACTCCACAGAGCTGGGCTTTACGGAAGAGTGGCCAGAAAAAAGCCATTGCTTAAATAAAAAAATAAGCAAACACGTTTGGTGTTCGCCAAAAGGCATGTGGGAGACTCCCTAAACATATGGAAGAAGGTACTCTGGTCAGATGAGACTAAAATTGAGCTTTTTGGCCATCAAGGAAAATGTCTGGCACAAACCCAACACCTCTCATCCCCCCCAGAACACCATCCCCACAGTGAATCATGGTGGTGGTAGCATCATGCTGTGGGGATGTTTTTCATTGGCAGGGACTGGGAAACTGGTCAGAATTGAAGGAATGATGGATGGCGCTAAATACAGGGAAATTCTTGAGGGAAACTGTTTCAGTCTTCCAGAGATTTGAGACTGGAATGGAGGTTCACCTTCCAGCAGGACAATGACCATAAGCATACTGCTAAAGCAACACATGAGTGGTTTAATTGGAAACATTTAAATGTATTGGAATGGCCTAGTCAAAGCCCAGACCTCAATCCAATTCACAATAAAAAATATTTTGCATCTTCAAAGTGGTAGGCATGTTGTGTAAATCAAATGATGCAAACCCCCCCAAAATCAATTTTAATTCCAGGTTGTAAGGCAACAAAATAGGAAAAATGGCAAGGGGGGTGAATACTTTCGCAAGCCGACTGTATAGCAGTCACCCAATCAGTGACATAAATACATGCAGTATAATACTTTTTTATACAGAAAGAACATGATTTAATGATAGGAGTTGGAGCTGTAGTTAGGGTTGTGGTTGAGGGTTATTGTTGAACCAGGATGTGGACATTAATCTAGGTTTAGGGTTAGGGTTGTGGTTGAGGCTAGGATTAGGTTTGAACTGGGATGTTGACATTAAGTTAATGTTAGGGTTGTGGTTGAGGCTAGGTTTAGGATTGAACAGGGAAGTGGGCATGAAGCTAGTGTTAGGGTAATGGCAAGATTAGGATTAGGGTTATGCCAAATTACGGTTATCCTACTTTTATCCTTATTTTTATCCTACTTTCCTTGTTGGACCCGTAAGGTGCTGGAGCTTGGCTCCGCCTGGCTATTATTAACCCAATGTGCAGGAGCCCGGCTCCGGGTAGCTCTGGCTCAATTTAACCACTGGCTACAACCCTGCAATTTGAAATGCCATATTTATAGAGGAGATAATGGGTTACTGTTCAATTAGGGTTAATACAATGAACATCTGAATTAAACTGACAGCATACATCATGACACCACATAAAAATTAATAATTACTGTATGTGGAAGGGAAACAGCTGCAGAGCTCCATTCCATAAAGAGTCTATGAATTTGAAATGTGACCGTAACGACTAAAGATGACACATTAAACGTGAACATAGCACAAACGTTATGCAATTTAGATTTTTTTATACAGTATACAGGAGGAGAGGAGAATGACAATAAGCAGTTCTCTTTCAAATGCCAAGATCTTTCCTAATGCTGACATTCAATGAGAATCTACTACTTGATAATGCTGGATTAGCCTCAATCATTACTTTCTATCGTCAACTGACCTGACAAAAGGGCAATCTGCAATAGATCCCTTTCTGTGTTTAGAAACATTGCCACAAGAGGGCAATGCGTGCAAGTTGGTGGCAGAACAAAGGGGAGTTATTACAGAGCGGCAGCAAAAAAAGCCTCTATTTACATTTACATTTACATTTACGTCATTTAGCAGACGCTCTTATCCAGAGCGACTTACAGTTAGTGAATACATCTTTTTTTTTATACTGGCCCCCCATGTTGCTTATGAGTGCATTTCACACTTCTTTTGGATTATAATTGGATTTTAAGGCTTGTATGAATGTCCTGCTTATTATAATATGTGTGTCATCATCACAAATCAACTGCATTATACTTAAAACACACTTTAACTTCAACCAGTAAAATGGCTCTTTGGCTAGCTTTTGCTACAGCCTAAAGTATATCAATGGCAATGAGCGTTAGCATTCTAGCTAACAAATGCTGCATCCAAAATAGTTATTTTGCAAAGATCACAACCAAATATAATCTTAGCGACTGTTCAAGCAAGAATCAAAACATCATTGTAAGCCTATGAGAACCCCAAAAAGTGATTTTCGCAGATGGTGATGGCTTTCTTACTGCCGCCAAGAGACGCGTGCATCTGTGCGTGATGTCAGTGTGTCTTGTACTGGAAAAGGGTCTATACCATGGCTATACAGCACACTGCAAGCACTCCATAGAGCAGGGTTCCCCAATTGGCGGCCCGTGGGACGAATTTGGCCCACTGGGGGGTTTTATTTGGCCCCCAAGTTTTCTGAGCCAAAAAATTATAACATTTTCATTGTTAGACATCAAATACTGTAAAAACACCAGGAAATCAGCTCCAAGCGATTTACATTTTGGAAATCTGTTCCCAAGTATTGCCACACATAATAGAGAGACGTGATTGTTTATAAATGTAAGCAAGGGTTAAAATTATTATGTTTTAGTCAAATATGATATCTGTTTGGGCTTCTTGCGGTCAATTTGCAGTCTACAAATTATATGTAATTATGTTCCGGCCCCTTGACCATCCGCTCAAGAAAATAATCAGCCCGCGGCTGAATCTAGTTGATGAACCATGCCATAGAGCATTCCCATCACACTATTTAATTGATTTCATTACCTATTTTTCTGCTTTTATCTCCCTCTTTTTCTCAACCTCTCACTCTTTCCTTCTGTCTTTCTTTCTGTCCAGTCCCTGTACCTGATTCGTCAGGAGATGACGGTATCCCAGAAGCAGCTGGGAGAGTTCTGTGAGGCCCTAAAGCAGTACCTGAAGAATGTCTCTGCTGAAAGAGACTGCTTCCAGTGAGTCCACCTATTTAACTTTATCTGTGTGTCTTTCATTGTCCATCTCACACAATACCTTTGGTGACCATTTGTCCACAGTGTGTGTTTTTCTACATGGCTGATGTATTCACAACCTAACTGGTTAAATACGAACCCTGCTCAAGTACTTTACCAATCCTCAATATACAACTTAATATCGTGAGACAGATGCCCTGACACATTTCTTTGTTAACCCTGTTGTGATTGTGTCATGCCTTCACAAATCCTCACATTAGTCTCTGGAGTGATGGGCCATGCCTTCTAACAGATGGAAGATCTTAATTTGAGCCAGTTTGTTACAGCAGGAAAATTATCCTGAAGCAACAGGAAATGTGAATTATATGGATTTTAATTAATGGATATGTTTGTAGGTGTTGATTCATTTTTCTTAAGGGAAAATAAAGTCTGTAATTTCAAAGTGGAAATTACAAACTTCAGAAGCCTTTTTAAAACTCAAATACACTACAAGTCTTAAAAGTAATATACTCCTGCAACTTGTGATCAAATTAAGATCCTACATCTATAATGCTTATTTTGTCACAATGCTCTGCAAGGTACTAATCTCAGCTCCAAGTATAATGGCAGGAAGGCTCAGTGGAAGGAAACTCAGAGAGAGCATGAATAGATATGAGAAAATAAAGGACAAATAAGTCAACATTACAGTTGAGGGAGATAGGGAGAGACAGAGAGCCTCTGAGTGCTGGTGTGTACAGGTTAGGGATGGTTGAGAGAGCATCTGGCAGAGAAAGGATGTGCTGGGGACTGAAGAGGCAATCAGACTGGATAAACCTGTTAGACACGCTGTTGTCCTCTGCCTCTCCACAACTATCATCAACCAGGAGGAATCTCCATGTGACAAGGGACGATGAAGTGGAAAATAGGGTTGAGCAGATTAGAGAAACCTGGGTTTAGGTGGACAGAGCTTCTCAGATCTTCTTGCTCTGAGCTGAGGTAGTGTGCAGCAGCCTACTGCACAACCTCCAAATACGCTTTAGAGCACTGCTGGAAATAGCTGATTTGTAGAGAAGATTACATGTATTTTCACTATTATTGCTGCTGCCTATAGTACAATTGTATCTTCTTTCCAATCAATGTAGCAGCAGATTCTCATGCCTAGAGTGTGTAAGACTCAGTTCAAAAGGACAAGTTCCTCTACGGTCGGTTTCAGAGCTACTCCCTGGAGCCAAGTCCAGAAAATGGGCTGGCTGCTGTCAGCAGTGTTTTGTAGTCCCATCATTATACACGTAGGGATGGTCAATAATTGATCACTGAGGAATTGGGCTCTGAGTCTGTACTGTGAATAGATGGTTTTCTTTCTCTCTCTCTTCTCTTTCTTTCACACATTACCACTATTTAAGTCTGAAACTTTATTTTCCTCCCTCATCTCTCTACTCTTGGTTCCTATATGTGCTTCTATATGGTACTAATACATCCTGTAAATTATGCAAATGTTTTGTCCTTGAACTTACACGCACAACACACAGACAAACACACAGACAAACACACAAACATTGACAAAGTTATGGGAAGGAAGCACACGCATGGATGCACAGACACACATTCAAACACCCTCCCCTTGTCCACATCTTTCTTTTAGATGGACACACATTAACTTAGACATGTTTTTTTCGGTTTGATGAATGTGATTGTGGAGCCTCCTCGCACAGCAGTGGCCCGTCAAATGAAACAATGCAGTCGTCTGATCTAGATGTAACCTCAGACAGAGAGCTGCCAGCTGTAATGGAAGCATTCAGCAGGTCAATAAGATGTGTCAGGAGTCTCTCCAGTTGCGAGCTCCACTGTGATGGAAGGAAACATAAAACCCAGCTCATACAGTAGAACTATTCTACTGCACTAAACCCCTGAGGTACAACTCAGCCATCTGAACCACTACTGCCCTCCAGTGGAGGATTATGCGTGGGAGTGAGTGGAGCTGAAGTCAAGTGACTATGGGCTTCTACTATAATGGTTGACTATGGGCGTCTATTATTATGGTTTATGTGGTGTGAAAGTGTTTCTGTGCTCAGCTACCACACATCACTCTCTCACATCTGTCTGCGTAAGCTTATTGGCAATTCACTCTCTTTATTTGAATATTTTATAGTTCTCCACTGTTCCAATGTCCAATGCCCATTATTGACTTGCCAGTGTCTCACTCTCTCTTTTTTTATTCCTTTCTTCCTCAGTGTGACTGCAGTGCGGCTGCCAGATGGGCTGTCCTTCGTGATGTATGAGTTCTGGGATGGAGAGGAGGAGTGGAAAAAGTAAGTTCTAGAATTGTGTCTCATTTGACTTCTCAGGTATGGAGTCATCCCTCCCTCCCCCACATCTTCTGACCCTTCACTCCTTGGTCTTCTTATAATCCCATAGGTACAATTTCCAGAAATTATGGAATCAATAATGCACATTAATTTGATATGTTGGTGTCTACTATTTTGTAAGCACAGTTCTCATATGAGATATGTGTATTTTTTACACAATTGGGTAAATGATTACAGAAGAGCCGTCATTGCTTAGTGTTTTTGTTTAAATGTTGATACAAAGCTAACATCTGGAGTCAGACTTTGGTTAAGTAGACTCCAGAGGTACAAAGCTCTATCACAGCAGGAACCTAGCTACAGCCACAGTCACTGAATAAGGCTGACATACTGTAATTACTTATTGATGTTTTTGGGGATGTGCTGAGGCTGTGATGAGTCTCTATCTTGTAAGTTCTCTATTAATATTTTACTGCTCACAATCACATTATAATCTATGGGGCGTAGGAGAACTGAAGGAGTGTGTGTGTGCGCGTCTGTGTTTATATGTGATCTCATGCACACCACCTCTGTCCTCAGGCACCTCCAGACTGCGTCCTTCAAGGCCTTTCAACATGTTAAAGTGGACACTCTGTGCCAGCCTGAAGCTATGTCCACTGTTGCTGTGCCAGGTTAGTCTCCTGAGAGAGAGCTGGCATAGAGCACAATCCCCTGGGTAATGCTGGCACAGTGCCGTGTGTCTGGGATGGGGAGCCCTGATAGCGATGGAACCTACTGGGGGAGAGAACTGTTTGAAGAAGAGCAGTCAGGGAAAACACATACCCTGATATTTATTGTTGTGGACTTATTGTTATTGGTATAAATGCGTGTCATAGACTTACCTCAGACAAACCTGAAAATGTATGACTTTCAATTTGAATGATATTATGCAGTGTATCATCATTGTATTATCACATTGAGCAGAAAAACACTAGACCTGAGTGTGAATGTGTTGTAAATGATAACTTGTTTTTCTCTATTCCTTAGCTGCTTGTGTCTAACTGAACTCCTCCTCCCTCTCTCTCCCTGCAGCCGCCTGGTGCAGCCTGAGCAGAGACTGATGGGGGTGGGGCCGCATCGCCTAAATTCGCAACACCCCCATCCTTAGCTCCCCCATACCCCCTTTACCTCGCTCTCACAATCCCTCTCTTTCTCTCTTTTGGTAGTACATGTTTACACAGTGTCTGTTTGATATTGAGGCAAAATGGAAGGCATCAATTGCAGTGAATATTAAACAGTGCATTAAAGCGAGATTACCTCCATCCAATGCATTTGTTCATTGTATCGTTCACCCTCAAGTCATGGTAGAAATGAGGTGAACAGTTAACCTGCTTTTGAGGCTCTAGTGCATGTCATCCATGCCTGCTGCTGCTGCTAATGACAGAGTAATAGAGCCCACAACATTCGTCTCTATCAAGCGGTTAAGGGTTTTTTTTTCCCGTTGTGTTAAGAGTACATGTATGAATCAGCAATGGATATATTAGCTGTTAAATTCTAGTAAAATTATATGAAAACATGTTCTATTATAATTATATTTGTATTGACGTCTTTAGTGGTACAGTGCAAAATTCCTCAGCAGATGCGGTTACAACAAAAGCAGCAAAACTTGTGGTTTTGAACAACTAATCTCAAGCCTTAAACATCAGCAGGTGGTTGAGGTTGTAGGAATTCCCATAATGGAGTGGCTACAGATCCGACTTTTCCCAGGATCTTTTTTTCCCCAGGACCTTCAGTCCCGAAGCTTCTGCGCATGTGTTTCTTTACCTCTACTTTACGCACTCATTTTTGTGGTCTCCTTACCTTCACATTTCTCACTGATGATCATTTGTCAAGTTTTACTGGTGTAACATCCATGCAGCATCTGCATACCAACCATTTGATCTCAATCAGTTTCATGGGGATATTAATTTAGATCTTGAGTTATAGTGTTGTTTAGAAGTAGCCTACAGTGTTGTTTTGAATAATGTACAGTGAGAGAATTTTAGAGCAGATGGTGTTAACAAACTGTAGCATAGCCTACCTTTGTAGAGCAGAGACTGTGCATAAAGTAGAGAATAAACCCATGAGCAGAACGTGATCCGCACATGCACAGAAGCTTCGGGACCTATAGTCGAGGGATAAACTACCCATAAACACAGAGTAATTCGATTTAAAAACATCTAACGCGCAGCCACATATTACAATCACAGTGTTCATTGCAATTGAGCAAAAAGGAGATGTTTCACATGCCTATCAAGCAAATGATAGTAACAGAAAATATATCAGAAAGAATGTTCACCCACCAACCCAGTTGAAGAACCTCTTCTGCACATCTAGGAGCATGACGACTTTGTCCAACCCCAACCTCACCAACTTGAAATCAACATGATCAAACAGAAACAGTCGAAAAGCACAATGTAAATTCATGAAATATAGCGATTACATATATTTAAAGTATGAGATTATTACAAATGATCACAATAAATGTGTTTTATCTATAAAGAATAATGTATGAATCACTCATCTTGATCTACCTTTAGAGGGTGGAATCTTTCACCCACTTCTCCATTGAACTTTGTTTGTCCTGTAAGCACATGGTGGTGGCAAGCTTGTCCTTTACCAATGGGGGAATATCAAACCCTCACTCCCCCAGGATCAGATTATCAGATCGTCTCAGATTATGTCATGTAAGTAATAACAAAGACTGTCCTTGTTCACTGTAAAGAATTAAACTTTGTTTACTTGCCTTTGATCATAACTAGGACCACCACTGAAATTGAATTAACTCATGTCCAGTTCTATCTCTGGTGCTAGGCCACATTACTTAGAGAGAACCCTGGACTTCTCAGTGTTAATGCACCCGTGATATTAATAAATAATAAATAGCACGCCTTGGGCTTTATATTAGCCTCAGCATCAGTATTACAGAATGGAGCAAGAGCATGGCTCCCTTGTTGACAGACGTATGTGGGTACATTCTACTGGAAAGGTAGCTTCCGTTGGGTTCTGTATGAACAGGTCAGAGCCAGCCAAAAAATGCCAAGACAATTTCTGTAACATTCCTGGCTGTTTCCTAAACTGTGCAACCAATTTTGTTCTCCCCATCTCTCGAGTGCATGTTAAAATGAATGTCCAGTAATTTATTTGCCGTAGTATTTAGCCATGCTACTTTCACTGGGTTTTGTGCATTTCTTATTTTTCTTTTATAGTATTCCTATAAAGGACAAACAAAACAAATATATATGAATAGAAAATGGCATACAGAATGAACATTCACTTTTATGGCAATGTTTAGAGAAATACTAATTCTTATACTTATGTATGTTTCAGTAAAATGCTTTCTCTCTCAGTGTAGAGACTTAACGTACTATAATTAGTCTTAAAACTGTTGAAATTCTAGATCATGTAGAGTGATAAACTCAATAAAATGGAAATACTGAAATACACCATGAATCTGTTGCTTCATTGCTTTACATTTCTGGGAAAGCATGCACACAACATGTAGTATGAACACAAATGCCAGTGCATATTTCCTATAAAACATTTTACTTCTGATTAACATGTCAATACAATGACAAACATCGACATACTGTACACAAAAGGCAAAATTGTAACTTGAGTTAGCAATCTACGCGAGAATACACCACTTATGTTCATACAAAATATCAATGCAAACACCTCCACACACACAAGACAAACATTTACAAAAAGTGAAAATAACTCACTTTCTCCCCCCCCCCCCACCCTCATATGACATGTTTACTCTATGGCCATTCTTTCGTTATGGCTATAAATACTGTTTTTTACCTATTATGTAAACTTTTCATTGAGATTTCCTTCAGTGTATTGGACAGTGAGCAGAACACATTGTGCAAATGGAATAATACAAAAGTAAGAAGAATAAGAATCTCCCCTAGTCCTACCCAACCAACAAATCTCATACAATGAAGACATGTACCAGTTAGAGTTAGATCTTATTGAGGAGCTGCATGATGGCGATGGTGGTGCTCTGTCCAAAGATGAAGGCTCCACAGATCAGAGTGATCATCCCCCATGTTGTTAGGACCACTCTGAGAGGGAATGGGGGAGGGGTAGTGAGAAAATAAAGGAGAACAATTGAGTAAATTAAAAGAAGGATTTGGATGGATGAATGGTTTGCATGAGTGACCATGATTGATTTAAACTCACCGTGTTTTGAAAGATACTTGCTCTGACTGCATGGCAAATACTAGACATAGTCCTGCAGATGAAGCAAACATACATTATCTCTGCTGGTTCGATTCACATACAACTGTGTGGGAGAGAGTGAAGGTGTGAAAGGGGGATAATTTGCCAACCTGGGAAGATGAAGATGAAAAATGCGCTGATTCCCCCAATGATACTGATAACCTTGCTGATGTCTGGGATGAACATGGCAATGAGGAGGGTGACAGTGATCCAAGCTATAGTCAGACCCACGCGGCTACAGTTCTCATATGACTCCGTCACAACGTGGAAGCTCCGACGGAAACTCAGCAGTGGGTCCTGAATCACGGACCTGTGTGCAGGACGTTAGAGACACTGTGCAATGAGACTCACTGGGTCAAAACAGACACATTTCATAACAAGTTCTTTATTTTGGCTTAAATGTTCTGATTTAATGGCCAATGAATGCTATTTCTATTTAATGCCCATTATTAAATGCTCTCCAGCCATCATGTTACCTTCCAAGCAGGAGGATGATGGGGTAGATGGTGATGATAGAGATCCCAAAGAGCAGTCTTGCAATGATCATGAGGACATCGTCCCCTGTGTATGACATCAGAATATCTGCTGCAACATCCTTGCCAAATGTCAGGTATCCATAAACACCTGAACCAGAAAGAGGAGAAACACATTCAGACACCAACTTTACCTAAAAGGTTATTCAGCTGTCCCCATAGGAGAACCCTTTGAAGGACCCTTTTGGTTCCAGGTAGAACCCTTTTGGTTCCAGGTAGAACCCTTTTGGTTCCAGGTAGAACCCTTTTGGTTCCAGGTAGAACCCTTTATGGTTCCTTGTAGAACCCTTTCCACAGAGGGTTCTACATGGAACCCAAAAGGGTTATCCTATGGGGACATCCGAAGAACCCCTTTGGAACCTTTTTTTCTAAGAGTCTACAGTAGAATAGTCACTGTGTTCACTACAATCAATTGGTGCTATGAGACGGAGCATTGAAGGGATGAGTCTCACCAGTTAGGGAGTAAATGACCAGGCAGAAGAACATGGACACCACAGAGATGAGTACCCAATGGGACAGGCTTTTGTTCTCCATGCTGCTATAGATGGCTATGCAGGCCTCGTGACACTGGAGCACAGAATGATACAGAACAGAACATGGCAGGGTCAGAATGCAAAGCTCAGAGAAACATGACTACATAGACCTGTGACAGACATGAGTCCCAACACTTAGTGTAATCCTTTGAATCATTCTGGTGGCCAGTTAGTCTCAATGTAAGGGCCAGAGCTATCTATAACATGGGGCTCCACAGCTCTTAATGCTCCCAATCATAGAACGTCAGAGCCTTTGTCATAAGCTGACAATTCAGCTATATACATTACACTAGCAAGGTTCTTCCAGGTTTCCTCAATCTAATTTTCCTCGATCTTTCTCTAACAATCCTCCATCCCACCTTCCTTCAGGATTCCCATCCTTCCTATTTTTTTCTCCAGCTCAGTAATCAATCAGCCTGGGGGTTCAGGGGCTTAGGGAGCTGGGCTTTGTGGGCCTCTCTCCCTACTTCCCTTTTATTACATTTCTGACAATCCCCCTGTGTTTCCTTGGTTACTCAGAAGATTACAAATAATATCTCTGAAAATGAGTGATATTTTCCAATTTTCCTCCAATCTTACCCAAGTTAAAATATTGAACAGAGAAACAGCTCTCCTCTGCCGGATAGCCTGAGGCTCTGTTGGATTGTGATGCTCATTAATAGACAGCTCCTCAATTGACCAGAATTTGGGGTAAATGCCAGACTTTAAACCAATGGCGTCATAAAGAAAATAAAGTGACCACTTTGAAAACCAAACATGATTGAAGCCGTACTCACCTGAAAGCCAAAGCAGATGGTCGGTATAACGCTGAACATCGAAGCCCAAGAGTTTATTCTACAGAAAGACGACAAGAAAACTTCAGAGTGGCTCTGAAAAGGGCCTTTTCAACAGGACCTAGTCTGACCTGAGGCAATTTCAGTCTTTTACAGTTTCTGTCAATCACACCTACACATTACAATGTGTGGGCTGAGGGCTTGGACTCCACTCCCAGACAGTCAAAATGTAGTTCACAATTAAAATACCTTTAACAAGGGAACAATGACTAAATGCAGCTTATATTAAAGAGCATCTTAGATCCTGATCTCACAGACTTCTTTACAGGTTAGATTTAACTTGACAGCATTTTTCCAAGTAGCATATAGGCCTATGCTAAAGGCCCTCATATAGGCCTATCATAAAATCATATCGATATTGTTCACCTCACTCAGACTATGTAACAAGGACAGAAATAGCTCAAAGAAAAAAAAAAAACGAATACGAATTGAGATGACAAGCACTCACCCACTAGTGTACAAGGGGGATTCGTGCACCTCACTGCCCTCTCTTGTGTGATATTTCACAATGATGGCCACTGTTAAGTATGTAGCTGCCAGAGTACCTAAAACACTTCAAAAGAGGGAAAGGGTTGAGTATAACATGAGATTGAATATGGCAGCCAACAGCCACACAAATGGTGCAATGTTCTGCACCAAGTAGCCTGGGTTTAAATCTTTGCAATGCTGTAGTACACTGCCCATAAATGACTCACTCACCTGATGTACTTCTGAATACTGATCTCTTTAGGGATGGAGAGAGGGAGGATGAGGAAGACACACAGGAGGATGAGGGCGAAATGTGGGTGTGTGTACCAGTGGTATGGCATATCTGCCTCGGGTAATCCAGTGATCAACTCATACAGGGAGATGCATACTGCAACAGAAACACATAAATGACATAAAGAAACATGTATCAGATACTGTATATGAAGTTGAAAATCTATATCATTAACCTATTTCCAATGATCATCATTACATAATGAGAAGTGGGGACATGAAAATCTGATGATTTCAAAGGCTCCAGAAGAAATAGTTCATGAAGGAATGACTTGATTATCAAATGGTAACATAATCCAGCAAGAGATAGTCAGGGAGTCATGCAGTCGGGGAGAAGCATGAAGATACTCACGTTTCTCCAGCTGGTCTGACACTATGACCAGGAAGGCCACAGAGATCATGAAGAGGTTGAAAACGAAGACAACCTCACAGAGCTGCCCGATGGCAGGCCCACACACATCCTTCACCACGGCCTGGTATGTGTTCTGACCACTGATGGAGGAGGAGTAGCCCAGGATTACCAACCCACTGATGAGGAACACCAGGGACACCTGGGGCAGAGGAGAGATGAAGATACAAGAGGTTGCTGAGTGGGAGAAGAGAGATGTGATTGAGCAAATAATAAGAGAGTAGGCCTATAAAGGATTAGTCTGGCTGACACCAAACTCGAAGTCCTCGTGATTCACGTCAGCCAGGCTAATAAAGGATAACAGGGATGAGGGGAAGGCATAACCAGAGGGAATGTCACAGAAAGGTGAATTTAGGGTGTACAACTGCTGAGAATCATGTGCTTGACTGCTGTGCTTGATATTGATTATATACAAAATGCAAAAACTGGAAATGATCAATATTGATGCAATTATTCAGATGAAGAATATGTAGGCTACCCATAATTAATCAATTAGGCAAGCTATCCATCTCTTGGCATGTTGACCCCTCCTCGACGACACGACGGTGGAAGGCCTGGACAACAACCTCTCCCTCAACGTCAGCAAGACAAAGGAGCTGATCGTGGACTACAGGAAACGGAGGGCCGAGCACGCCCCCATTCACATTGACGAGGCTGTAGTGGAGCGGGTCGAGAGCTTCAAGTTCCTCGGTGTCCACATCACTAAGGATCTATTATGGTCCAAACACACCAACACAGTTGTGAAGATGGCACAACAACTCCTCTTTTCCCTCAGGAGGCTGAAAAGATTTGGCATGGGCCCTCAGATCCTCAAAAGGTTATATAGCTGCACCATTGAGAGCATCTTGACTGGCTGCGTCACAGCTTGGAATGGCAACTGCTTGGCATCCGACCGCAAAGTGCTACAAAGGGTAGTGCAGACGGCCCAGTACATCACTGGGGCCGAGCTCCCTGCCATCCAGGACCTCTATACCAGGCTGTGTCTGAGGAAGGCCCTAAAAATTGTCAAAGACTCCAGCCACCCTAGTCAGACTATTCTCTCCGCTACCGCACGGCAGCTTCTACCTCCAAGCCATAAGACTGCTAAATAGTTAGTTAAATAGTTTACCAAATAGCTACCCGGACTATCTGCATTGACCCTTTTTGCACTAACTGTTTTGACTCATCACATATGCTGCTGCTACTGTTTACTATCTGTCACTTTATTCCTAGTTATATGTACATATCTACCTCAATTACCTCGTACCCCTGCACATCGACTAGGTACTGGTACCCAATGTTCCCTCTAAGCTGCGCACGTGTCCGTGATCGAATCAACGCAATATTAGCCACTTTCAATGCAACATACCGAAACAAAACGAACTATGCAAGACTTAGTAATCAAAACTAACTATGCAAGAGATTTTGTTGTAGGCAGAGCGCATCGGAATAGGATTATATTGCATTGACAGGCAGGACTCAGGCCCGTACTCTATACAGACTAGTGCGCCATAACCAATCAGAGCTGCAGTAGGCCTATATGCAAATAGACCATTGCCATATATGGATTTGTACCATTCACTTTGAACTGGACTGTATGAGCGGTCGTGATTATTATGCGCTTGTTTAGAGATCAAAGTGAGAGCTTCATGTAGCCACATTTGTTCATGTTCTTTGCTAGTTAGTGAGTTATTAGCCCAGTTATTGCTAATTTGTAGTCAGCAATGAGGGAGTGATTGCTTCCTACAAGAGCACAAAACGTGTACATTTCTAGTCATCTTTGAAAAGCAAGTCAGGTAAAGAGTTTTTTTTTATGTCTTAAAGGGACAGTGTTGTATTTTAAGACAGGCTTGAATAAGCTAAGTAGCCAATAGGCAGAGGGTAGCATACTTTGTATGATTCTCTGTAATAATGGTATGGGGATAATAATGAATTTTATTTTGTAAAGTGGTTTCTTGCATCAAACAACACAACAAAATGTTCAGTCACCTCTCTGAAGGACAAGTGGATAAACAGGTTAATGTCAAACCCTGCATGTTTTTTTCAAAGGTCTCATGGAATGTAGGCCTACATTGAAAACCACACATTGCCTGCTACTGTAGGCTGAATGATAGAACCGATATTTCCATGTTAAAATGTTATGTGATGCATTTTCGCCATCGTTTTTTCGTGGTAGGCCACTCTGGTAGGCCTACATTATGATCAAATAGCCACAGTAGCCTACTTGGCCACTGTTAAAACAGTAAATTAAAGGGGGTACAGCCCCAGTGTTCACAGTAAACGTGCGCTGGTAGTTGCACAGAATTTTCACAATGTTCAAGTTTGCACTCAAAAATTTGAGGGAACATTGCTGGTACATTTTACATTTACATTTTAGTCATTTAGCAGACGCTCTTATCCAGAGCGACTTACAGTTAGTGAGTGCATACATTTTTCATACTGGCCCCCCGTGGGAAACGAACCCACAACCCTGGCGTTGCAAGCGCCATGCTCTACCAACTGAGCTACAGGGGACTACATCATATGTTTCAAAATATAGACAGGTGTACCCCTTGTATATAGCCAAGTTATCATTACTCCTTGTGTATCTATTTTTGTGTTTTACTTTTCTAGCCTTTCTTTATTTTCTTTCTCTCTGCATTGTAGGGAAAGGCCCATAAGTAGCCTAAGCATTTCACTGTTAGTCCACACCAGTTGTTTACGTGACGAATACAATTTGACTTGATTTGATTCCCACCACCCAATTCTAGATGGTTCACCTGCACAGTAAATTACATGCCTAAATCAATAGGTTTGGAGTAGGCCTATATAGATCGTTTAAATTTGTTTAAAATAAGTTTTAAAACAGGAGGTGGTTAAAATTAAGTTTAAAAACAGGAATGTATCAAATCAAATAAATTGTGGTACTGGGGTCAGTAAAGTCACTAACCATTTCCACGGCGACCGCGGAGCGAATTCCCCCGGCTTTCTCGAAAGCCCATGGGAAGTTGAGAAGTCCCGCACCAAGCGCAGATTTGAGCATGATGAAAATTGCTCCCATAGATCCAAGTCTTGGGCCATCGGTATCGAGCGTGGGCTTGGCCAGCAAACTGATGCTTTCTCTCGCCAACTCTTCCATGCTTGGTCAGACTTGCTCCAAACTCTCCGAAAAACCTCTGCGACTCGTGCCAGGCGGTGTGCTCACACGAATCTGCTCAAGAAATAAAGGTGAACTAGAAAGGAGGCTGGAGCAAGTATTGGGTTGGGAAGGTCCGTGTACTTTGCTTATTTTGATTTCCTAGTCAAAACGGAGAGTGGAAAAATAGAAAACGGCTCGTTTTTAGTTTCTGAATTTGAGAAACGAAAATTGTAAATCAACTTGTTCGCTCCTTTATTGTTTCAAAGTTGGACATGGAATAAGGTAAAACAAATAACAACAACATTTATGACACTTTCGTTTTTCATTTTGTTCATACCTGGAAGTACACGCCCCCTCATAGAATATTTATTTATCTTAGGGGGTGTATTTAGAACCTAGGTTGGCAGCACAAAGAAAGGCTTAGACTGTGTGAGTGTGACAGGAAGATAAAAATACTAATGTTAGCTAAGATGCTGAGCTTATTATGAAGTCAGCATGCCAATAGAACAAACTCAACAACAACTGAACAAAGTTGGCTTGCACTAGGTGGCTAGCTAGCACTAGCTCGCTACTGACTAGCTAGCAGGCTGGCTAGCTAGCCCTACCTGGTTACTGGCTATAGTCATGCTAGCTAGTAGATGCTAGTGGAAGTAAGTTAGTCCCTCAACCTGCAACAAGATGAAGCTGCCCGGCCAGAGCTACCTGCTATAGAATGGTCAGATTTCTCCATTACTTTCTGTTGACAAAATTCTAATTAAAGGTACACTGTATTTAAAGGGATGGCTTAAGTTAAATGTGCTGAAAACCACAGGAGGCTGCTGAAGGTAGGACGGCTCATAATAATGGCTGGAATGGAGTAAATGGAATGGTATCAAAGACATGGAAACCATGTGTTTGAGTTTGATTACCATTCCAAATATTCCGTAACAGCCATTACTATGAGCCCGTCCTCCCCAGTTAAGGTGCCACCAACCTCCTGTGCTGAAAGCCCTATTGAATGAAAACTCCATGAGAAAATCTGTTGGCCATCAATTGGGAGGATTTTCAGCAGTTGAATTAAATGTATTCAGCGTGCGCAAGGGAACCACACTTGCAAAGCCTGTTACGCACCTGCATAAGGTAAGTCTGAATACCAACTACTGAGAAGTGTGTAAGAAAGGCGTGCGTAGGAAAAGCGTACATTTCCTAAGTGGGAATTGGCCCCTTAGTGAATACATACTTAGATCTTCCTTGAATGTATGTGTGTAAGTAAGTGGGGGTGGGGAGAGGAGTGTACTGCAGGTGTGTGTGGTGACCTGGCTGGTCATTTGTTAGTGGGCTGTAGCCTCAGGCCTTTGCCTCTTAGTCCCCTGTAGCTCAGTTAGTAGAGCATGGCGCTTGCTTGTGGGTTCGTTTCCCACAGGGGGCCAGTATGAAAAATGTATGCACTCACTAACTGTAAGTCGCTCTGGATAAGAGCGTCTGCTAAATGACTAAAATGTAAAATGTAAATTCGCTGACCCCTTCCCTCTCTTACAATGAGCCAGTGCCTGAGTATTCAACATATGTCTGTGGCAGTAATTCTGAAAAACATCTTTATTTTATAGCAGAGAGAACAAATGGGAATATTTGTGCAATCAAAAGGAAATATTCACAAGGTACAGACCACACCTTCAACTGTATATGTTTAAGATATTTAATGAAGTGAGTGACAGACAGGAGTTGGGGGCTCAACATTAACCACTTTGTATGACACTTGAACTTTGCATGTCACGTGTCTGGATCACAACCATTCATATCTAGTATCCATCAAAGCAATGTTCGCAATGCAAATTCTGGGAATTTCATTAATTTGGACATTTTCTCAGTACTTGAAGGGTGAATAGAAAAACTCTCACATTAGACCTCTTTGAAGGTGGTAGCACATTACTGCCATCTAGTGGATTAATGTTTTTACAACACAAGGGTTATTGTGTAAATACACTACAATTCAGCCATATTTGAGACTTTAGCCCATGTCAGATTTAAGAATATTGGATACTATTGCACATATATAGGCATAATAATACAACCTGTGTCACATTACTTGACACTTCATCCAAAGTGCTTTACCTTACATTTTTAAAAACAGGCCTAAAAACTGGAAATGCTAGCTGAAATGGATGGTGACTGCATTTGTCAAGTAGTAGATAAATACATGTAAGAATATTTAAGAATACTGGATACCTTATTGTACATACATAAGCATAATAATAATACAGCCTGTGTCACATTTTTGACACTTAATCCAAAGTGCTTTACCTTAAAATGTTAAAACAGGCTTAAAAACAGTAAATGCTAGCTGAAGTGGATGGTGACTGCATTTGTTCCATAGTAAATAGATGTGTAAAGACAGTAATATCATGAAATCTCATTTAGTCTTAGCTTGTAAATTTTAAAAATCTAAAATTATTTGATTTTGGATCACAGGTAAAATGCAGCAATTACATTCACTTGTATTACTTATCAAGAGAAGGAGGGGAGGTAGAGGGACAGGGAGTTTCTTCAACCAAACCCATCGACACCATCTATCCACTCTCTCTCCCCACGCCTACATCCCTCCATACAAGTGCCATCTGTCAACTTTCAGTAAAAAAAACACACTTGAAGCTAATTTAAACATTGAATTAAACCGATTTAATCAAAGGGCAGTTGAACAAGAATGAGAAAGTTTAGTATGAGGGGGATAAAGTAGTTGATTTGGCAACCTGACAGCATGGCATTGGTGCCAACAGCAAAACAACTTCCCCCAATGAATCCTGGAGAGAAAGCATGGGGCAGTTGAGGAATCATTCAAATTCTGTGAGAAGGATGCAATATTTAAACACACAGGTAACAAGTAATTAGTCTGATGTGGACAACCAATTTGAAAGTGTCTAAGGGTCATCTATAGGTAATACCACACGACATGCGAGAAATTGAGACTCATCTTGAGAGCATCATGACTAACAGGAAGTGTAAATAAGGGACTTTCCTTGAAGGACGGGGAAGGAGAAGAGGGTTTCAGCGGAGGTCCAAGAATTCTGATATGTTCTGTCCAATTGTCACTCAAACAGGCCTGCAGGTGCCATCAATCAGCCTACATACATTCTGTGAGTGAACTGTGAGGATTGTCAAGACAGAGAGAAATAGATAGAGGGAGAGTTAACTGTTAATTTGAGCTTATTTATTCCACTTACTTTGGCAATGTTAACATACATTATATTTCCCATACCAATAAAGCCCCATTGAATTGAGAGGGATAATCACTGTTGAGCATTCCATTTAAAATAGTGTAAAACTGTTCTAGAGTCATATTGTCTCAGCACAGTAGGGTACAGCATCAGGGTTTTTTCATTATTTTTACTATTTTCTACATTGTAAAATAATAGTGAAGACATCAAAACTATGAAATAACACATATGGAGTCATGTAGTAACCAAAAAACTGTTTAACAAATAAACATATTTTATATTTGAGATTCTTCAAAGTAGCCACCCTTTGCCTTGATGACAGCTTTGCACACGCTTGGCATTCTCTCAACCAGCTTCATGAGGTAGTCACCTGGAATGCATTTCAATTAACAGGTCTGCCTTCATAAAAGTTAATTTGTGGAATTTCTTTCCTTCTTAATGCGTTTGAGCCAATCAGTTGTGTTGTGACAAGGTAGGTATACAGAAGATAGCCCTATTTGGTAAAAGACCAAGTCCATATTATGGCAAGAATAGCTCAAATAAGCAAAGAAAAATGACAGTCCATCATTAATTTAAGACATGAAGGTCAGTCAATACGGAAAATGTCAAGAACTTTGAAAGTTTCTTTAAGTGCAGTCACAAAAACCATCAAGCACTATGATAAAACTGGCTCTCATGAGGACCGCCACAGGAATGGAAGACCCAGAGTTACAGTGCCTTGCAAAAGTATTCATCCCACTTGGCGTTTTTCCTATTTTGTTGCATTACAACCTGTAATTTAAATGGATTTTTATTTGGATTTCATGTAATGGACATACACAAAATAGTCCAAATTGGTGAAGTGAAATGAAATAACTTTCAAAAAATTCAAAAAAATAAATAACGGAAAAGTGGTGCGTCCATATGTATTCACCCCCTTTGCTAGGAAGCCCCTAAATAAGATCTGGTGGAACCAATTACCTTCAGAAGTCACATAATGAGTTAGATTGCACACAGGTGGACTTTTATTTAGGTGTCACATGATCTGTCACATGATCTCAGTATATATACACCTGTTCTGAAAGGCCCCAGAGTCTGCAACACTACTAAGCAAGGGGCACCACCAAGCAAGCAGCACCATGAAGACCAAGGAGCTCTCCAAACAGGTCAGGGACAAAGTTGTGGAGAAGTACAGATCAGGGTTGGGTTAAAAAAAAAAATATCTGACACTTTGAACATCCCACGAAGCACCATTTAAATCCATTATTAAAAAATGGAAAGAATATGGCACCACAACAAACCTGCCAAGAGAGGGCCACCCACCAAAACTCACGGACCAGGCAAGGTGGGCATTAATCAGAGAGGCAACAGAGACCAAAGATAACCCTTAAGGAGCTGCAAAGCTCCACATCGGAGATTGGAGTATCTGTCCATAGGACCACTTTAAGCCGTACACTCCACAGAGCTGTGCTTTACGGAAGAGTGGCCAGAAAAAAGCCATTGCTTAAAGAAAAAAATAAGCAAACACGTTTGATGTTCGCCAAAAGGCATGTGGGAGACTCCCCAAACATATGGAAGAAGGTACTCTGGTCAGATGAGACTAAAATTGAGCTTTTTGGCCATCAAGGAAAACGCTATGTCTGGCGCAAACCCAACACCTCTCATTACCCCGAGAGCTCCATCCCCACAGTGAAGTATGGTGGTGGCAGCATCATGCTGTGGGGATGTCTTTCCATCAGCAGGGACTGGGAAACTGGTCAGAATTGAAGGAATGGTGGATGGCGCTAAATACAGGGACATTCTTGAGGGAAACCTGTTTGTCTTCCAGAGATTTGAGACTGGGACGGAGGTTCACCTTCCAGCAGGACATTGACACTAAGCATACTGCTAAAACAACACTCGAGTGGTTTAAGGGGAAACATTTAAATGTATTGGAATGGTCTAGTCAAAGCCCAGACCTCAATCCAATTGAGAATCTGTGGTATGACTTAAAGATTGCTGTACACCAGCAGAACCCATCCAACTTGAAGGAGCTGGAGCAGTTTCGCCTTGAAGAATGGGCAAAAATCCCAGTGGCTAGATGTGCCAAGCTTATAGAGACATAGCCTAAGAGACTTGAAAAGGTGGCTCTACAAAGTATTGACTTTGGGGGGGTGAATAGTTATGCACACTCAAGTTTTCATTTTTTTGGTCTTATTTCTTGTTTGTTTGACAATTTTTTTTATTTAGCATCTTGAAAGTGGTAGGCATGTTGTGTAAATCAAATGATACAAACGCCCAAAAAAATCCATTTTAATTCCAGGTTGTAAGGCAACAAAATAGGAAAAATGCCAATTGGGGTGAATACTTTTGCAAGCCACTGTATAACACTTTTGGTTACTACATGATTCCATATGTGTAATTTCATAGTTTTGATGTCTTCACTATTATTCGACAATGTAAAAAATAGTAAAAATAAAGAAAAACCCTTGAATGAGTAGGTGTGTCCAAACTTTTGACTGTTAGTGTGTGTGTGTGTGTGTGTGTGTGTGTGTATGTATGTATGTATGTATGTATGTATGTATGTATGTATGTATGTATGTATGTATGTATGTATGTATATACACACACACAGTGGGGAGAACAAGTATTTGATACACTGCCGAATTTGCAGGTTTTCCTACTTACAAAGCATGTAGAGGTCTGTCATTTTTATCATAGGTACACTTCAACTGTGAGAGACGGAATCTAAAACAAAAATCCAGAAAATCACCTACCAACCAGTAAGAATTCCGGCTCTCACAGACCTGTTAGTTTTTCTTTAAGAAGCCCTCCTGTTCTCCACTCATTACCTGTATTAACTGCACCTGTTTGAACTCGTTACCTTTATAAAAGACACCTGTCCACACACTCAATCAAACAGACTCCAACCTCTTCACAATGGCCAAGACCAGAGAGCTGTGTAAGGACATCAGGGATAAAATTGTAGACCTGCACAAGGTTGGGATGGGCTACAGGACGATAGGCAAGCAGCTTGGTGAGAAGGCAACAACTGTTGGTGCAATTATTAGAAAATGGAAGACGTTCAAGATGACGGTCAATCACCCTCGGTCGGGGCTCCATGCAAGATCTCACCTTGTGGGGCATCAATGATCATGAGGAAGGTGAGGGATCAGCCCAGAACTACACGGCAGGACCTGGTCAATGACCTGAAGAGAGCTGGGACCACAGTTTCAAAGAAAACCATTAGTAACACACTATGCCGTCATGGATTAAAGTCCTGCAGCGCACGCAAGGTCCCCCCTGCTCAAGCCAGCGCATGTCCAGGCCCGTCTGAAGTTTGCCAATGACCATCTGGATGATCCAGAGGAGGAATGGGAGAAGGTCATGTGGTCTGATGAGACAAAAATAGAGCTTTTTGGTCTAAACTCCACTCGCCGTGTTTGGAGGAAGAAGAAGGATGAGTACAACCCCAAGAACACCATCCCAACCATGAAGCATGGAGGTGGAAACATCATTCTTTGGGGATGCTTTTCTGCAAAGGGGACAGGACGACTGCACCGTATTGAGGGGAGGATGGATGGGGCCATGTATCGCGAGATCTTGGCGAACAACCTCCTTCCCTCAGTAAGAGCATTGAAGATGGGTCGTAGTTGGGTCTTCCAGCATGACAACGACCCGAAACACACAGCCAGGGCAACTAAGGAGTGGCTCCGTAAGAAGCATCTCAAGGTCCTGGAGTGGCCTAGCCAGTCTCCAGACCTGAACCCAATGAAAATCTTTGGAGGGAGCTGAAAGTCCGTATTGCCCAGCAACAGCCCCGAAACCTGAAGGATCTGGAGTAGGTCTGTATGGAGGAGTGGGCCAAAATCCCTGCTGCAGTGTGTGCAAACCTGGTCAAGACCTACAGGAAACGTATGATCTCTGTAATTGCAAACAAAGGTTTCTGTACCAAATATTAAGTTCTGCTTTTCTGATGTATCAAATACTTATGTCATGCAATAAAATGCAAATTAATTACTTAAAAATCATACAATGTGATTTTCTGGATTTTTGTTTTAGATTCCGTCTCTCACAGTTGAAGTGTACCTATGATAAAAATGACAGACCTCTACATGCTTTGTAAGTAGGAAAACCTGCAAAATCAGCAGTGTATCAAATACTTGTTCTCCCCACTGTATATCTCACAGAAAAGCACTCCCACACCATAACACCTCGTCAAGTCTGACATTTTGAAGTGGAAATTACAAACTTTAGAAGCCTTTTTAAACCTAGAATACACTACAAGTTTGCATTTCCTCCAGCAACAACAGGGTGATCAAATTAAGATCCTACACCTGTATACATTCAGAGAAGTATAGCCTATGTCTGCCTTTCAGTGAGCAGGAAAGGATGTTTGTGAAGTATACCCATAACAATAAAAAGGCATATTTTAACTTACTGTATTGGCTAATGTAACTACATGAAGTTCATGATGATCAGCTGAGATGCCATACTGTGCTTTTCTCCTGCAGGAACATTCAGAATCACACACGCATACACTACACATCAGCACTGACTATATCTTAATTGGATATTGTTGTGTGTGTAAGCAATAGCTAAGTTAGCTATGCAAAGTGCCAGATAGGTAACCATTTACAGTAACTGCTGTTCATTATTACTCAGTCAATAAACACCATCAGCCGGCAGAAGATCTAGCTACTGTAAATTAGCTACAGAAAGTAATGGAGAAATCTGACCTTTCTGCAGCAGGTAGCTCTGGCCAGGCAGCTTCACTACCAGCTAGCATGACTGTAGCCAGTAACCCAGCCGTTTTCAATTTTTCCACTCTCCGTTTTGACTCAAATCAAAATAAGAAAATGTACACGGACCGGGTCAAAGGTCAATGAGAGTTTAATTTGGTCAACAAAAAATGAAATGTATCATTTGTTATGTAAGGCTTATTTGAGCTAATAGAAGTGTCGTAATAGTTAGGTTGTTACGAATGCATTGATATAAGTGGGCGCACGTGGCATTTTGGCAAATTTGAAGAAAAACAACTTTATATCAGAGTTGTGTCTGTTGTTCACACCTGTATCTGCCCTCTCCCGCCTGCCTTCCATCTTTGAGGACATGTACAGTGGGGAGAACAAGTATTTGATACACTGCCGATTTTGCAGGTTTTCCTACTTACAAAGCATGTAGAGGTCTGTCATTTTTATCATATGTACACTTCAACTGTGAGATACGGAATCTAAAACAAAAATACAGAAAATCACATTGTATGATTTTTAAGTAATTAATTTGCATTTTATTGCATGACATAAGTATTTGATACATCAGAAAAGCAGAACTTAATATTTGGTACAGAAACCTTTGTTTGCAATTACAGAGATCATACATTTCCTGTAGGTCTTGACCAGGTTTGCACACACTGCAGCAGGGATTTTGGCCCACTCCTCCATACAGACATTCTCCAGATCCTTCAGGTTTCGGGGCTGTCGCTGGGCAATACGGACTTTCAGCTCCCTCCAAAGATGTTCTATTGGGTTCAGGTCTGGAGACTGGCTAGGCCACTCCAGGACCTTGAGATGCTTCTTACGGAGCCACTCCTTAGTTGCCCTGGCTGTGTGTTTCGGGTCGTTGTCATGCTGGAAGACCCAGCCACGACCCATCTTCAATGCTCTTACTGAGGGAAGGAGGTTGTTGGCCAAGATCTCGCGATACATGGCCCCATCCATCCTCCCCTCAATACGGTGCAGTCGTCCTGTCCCCTTTGCAGAAAAGCATCCCCAAAGAATGATGTTTCCACCTCCATGCTTCACAGTTGGGATGGTGTTCTTGGGGTTGTACTCATCCTTCTTCTTCCTCCAAACACGGCGAGTGGAGTTTAGACCAAAAAGCTATATTTTTGTCTCATCAGACCACATGACCTTCTCCCATTCCTCCTCTGGATCATCCAGATGGTCATTGGCAAACTTCAGACGGGCCTGGACATGCGCTGGCTTGAGCAGGGGGACCTTGCGTGCGCTGCAGGATTTTAATCCATGACGGCGTAGTGTGTTACTAATGGTTTTCTTTGAGACTGTGGTCCCAGCTCTCTTCAGGTCATTGACCAGGTCCTGCTGTGTAGTTCTGGGCTGATCCCTCACCTTCCTCATGATCATTGATGCCCCACGAGGTGAGATCTTGCATGGAGCCCCAGACAGAGGGTGATTGACCGTCATCTTGAACGTCTTCCATTTTCTAATAGTTGCGCTAACAGTTGTTGCCTTCTCACCAAGCTGCTTGCCTATTGTCCTGTAGCCCATCCCAGCCTTGTGCAGGTCTACAATTTTATCCCTGATGTCCTTACACAGCTCTCTGGTCTTGGCCATTGTGGAGAGGTTGGAGTCTGTTTGATTGAGTGTGTGGACAGGTGTCTTTTATACAGGTAACGAGTTCAAACAGGTGCAGTTAATACAGGTAATGTGTGGAGAACAGGAGGGCTTCTTGAAGAAAAACTAACAGGTCTGTGAGAGCCGGAATTCTTACTGGTTGGTAGGTGATCAAATACTTATATCATGCAATAAAATGCAAATTAATTACTTAAATCATACAATGTGATTTTCTGGATTTTTGTTTTAGATTCCGTCTCTCACAGTTGAAGTATACCTATGATAAAAATTACAGACCTCTACATGCTTTGTAAGTAGGAAAACCTGTAAAATCGGCAGTGTATCAAATACTTGTTCTCCCCACTGTATTTCCATTGTTAGAGCGGTCACTCGACTATCATGTCAATATGATAGATAATCTTTGCCTTCATGAATTAACACATGTACAAACTGTTAGTGCCCAATATTAATTACTTAACTAGAATCCTTAACTGAAACAATAAAAGCGTCCTTGGGGCTAGAGAAATGTAACCACTCTCAAATTCATAGACCGAGCTATGGATGCAAGCACTGACCACCCATGATATCAAATGTATAATTGTATCCATGTTTTGAGGCTTTACAGTATATATTTGGGTCGTTTAAAAACATTGACGTAACATTGAGGCATTTATAAGTGGGTATATCATTATAAGGACTTCATTAACATGGTCCACACAGTTGTGAATAGGGCACGACAGTGTCTCTTCCCCCTCAGGAGGCTGAAAAGATTTGGCATGGGCCCTCTGATCCTCAAAGTTCTACAGCTGCACCATTGAGAGCATCTTGACTGGCTGCATCACCGCTTGGTATGGCAACTGCACCGGCCATGACCGCAACACGGTACAGAGGGTGGTGCAGTGTGGATGACCCAGTACATCACTGGGGCCAAGGTCCCTGCCATTCAGAGGGGTATACTACGATTGAAGCTAGATCTACTCAGGCTTTTATAAATTTAGCAAGCTTCAGTTAGCTTCACGTTCCAGTTCAAGCGTCATCCATACTACGAAGGAGGATATTGATCATGCAGCTGCCGCTAACTCAAGCAAGCTTAAACTGCAGCACTTCTAATAGCCTTTTTTACACCATAGCCTGCTGAATTTGCAAGATAACTTTTCTTTCATTTTGATTTTGGCACAAATGAAAATGTGGCACTGACATGCCCCTGGATTGATGTTTCAGCATTGTCTCAATGAAGAGTTCGGTGTTCGACTAGCCACGTGTGACATGCACACGCAGTTACAAGCCTGCTAGAGTTAGAGGCAGGCGGACAAGCAATATCCACCGTCATAGTACAGATGAAGCCTGAGCTGGAATGTGAAGCTAACTGAAGCTGGCTAGCTTTAGAAAACCCAGAGTAGATCTAGCTTAAATTGTAGTATATCCCTCAGGTCTGTTGTGGTGAAGCCTGTAGGTATGAGTTTGCTTACTGTCATATTTGGGGATGTCAGCAGGGGAAATCGTTGGCTACTTTTCCTGGCTGCTGGGAACCTTCCAAGGGAAAAGAGGGCATGTGACCTCGCTTAGGACAAGATTTTTTAAAATCCATTTAACCACAGATAACTGGTCACAGGGTCAGTTCCCATGTTCTCCAGGTAATTAGCATCCATTGTGGGCTGTCATCCGAGAGGGACCAGTGACATTTTCACAGGCTATTCTCCCCCATTAAAAGTGGATCAAGCTGGGGCTTTAGCAGGACCGCCCGGCCCCCATCACCTTTAATGGAATTAGTCTACTTCACAACCAAAGGGGCGACTGAATGGGCAACAAGGAGACTGATCCTCAGACAGCTCTGATGGAATTTGAGGCAGGCTATACTGGGATGGGAAGTATTAGCATCTCTGGTTTTGCTGGTATGGCATTACACTACCGAGATCATTTATATACAGCTATTCTGATATGTGAACCACTTTTATCAAAATGCAGCTCTGTAGAAAATCCCAACAGGTGCATTCACTCTTTTCATATATAACAATGACACTGTGTGGGACAGAGTTTCAAACACCAACGTACATGAGGAATGCGAGAGTTGTCCTTAGAAAACTGTTTGACCATGACTTACTTTAAGGTAAAATATTTTATTTGATCATTGATCAAGAATGTAGCCACTTTGGAAGACAGCTATTTTACCGAGAGGGTTTGTAAACCACTCACTCATGCTGACAGATCATGACAAGGCCATTCATCTTGTTTTAGCTGAAGAACAGTTTCATTAACAACGGCATATGAAATGAATCTTCAGTTGCCACAAATATGTTGATAGCCCACTTAAAAGTTTGTCAGACACTTTCAGGCCTCAAGTCGTTTATTACGAAGATTGGTCCACGTCCATAGCCATCTGTTGTGTAGATCCATCCAGGCACCCAGTTACATGGCTCAATGCCAAATGAATGGGAAAGATAGACACCATATCATTTCATCAATTCAGATGCTGCCTATCATTCCCATTTGGGATGGGGTCAGTATATAGATGACAGATGCGTGGGTCATCTTCGATATTAGAACATTACAACAATAAACAAGGGACCCAAGGCTTACGCTTTATAATTAATTTGAAGTTTGCCAATGCTACTCCTTTGACAGTTAAATCATGATGGTTATTAACAGAATGCCTCACCAGAGCTCATTATACAAAATATAAAAACAAACAAGACAACCAATTAAGCAACCCCATAATCGCCTGAACAAAAAGAGAAAGCAAGTCCTAAATAAGGATCCCAATACATCAATTCAATCCAGTTAACCTAATCTGACTTTAAAAGAACACAGGGAAGATGAGAGGCCAATCGGGGGACGATGCAGATTCAATAAATGCGAATAGCGGACAGACATTTCAATCAAACTCTGTTTGGTCAGTGGAATGAAAAGCTCCTTTGAAGAGTGGAGGCAAGATCCTGTGGAAAACGTAATTGACTGGGTTTGTAGGCTGCATATTTCAAAGTCAGACAAACAAACTGCCCATTAATCTTTTTCATCCAACAGCCCCAACTCAAAGGCAGAAGCACACATACAGTCTCAACATCTCAGGGGAGCATAGTCTTCCAGAGTTCAGGGCCTTGTGTACTGTGGCCCAATAGTCTGTGGTGGATGGGAAGGCAGCCTCACACTGTGGGGTTCTTGCCTGTTGGTGCCAGTTGTTGATGCTGAAGGGTAAGTTGCACGTTTGACTCTGGGTTTCCGTCGTTTGGGCTTGCTTTTGGATTTGGTGAGCTGCACCACAAAGAAGGACAGCACAACCATGGCTCCCAGGAAGGCAAACATGGGGATGGTCTGGCCCACTTCCTGGTTGTAGCGGCCTGGCATTATACCTGGGGAGAGGACATGGGTGTCAGGGGTCACTTAGTAACTCTGGAGGCAGAAAGCAGCACATAGTAGCATTATCAAAATGGACAATGAATAGACAGAAAAACAGATCTCTTAGATATTTAAACAGTTTGTGTGCATTTTACAAACGGACTCAGAATACAGTACATCTGAAACATGTGCTGTTGAGCGATTGAGTAGGTGATAATGCTACTCGGTATGTATTCTCACCTCCAGGGATGTCCCAGGCTCCACTCTCCCCAGGAGACAGAGGCCGGACCTGAGGTTTGTAGTTTCTGATGTTGGGCAGCACCACTTTGTCCATGTCAATAGATAGCAGCTTCTGGTGCTTCCATAGGTTACTGTGTAACAAATAAAGCCATGGATGCGCGTTACGACACTGTACTTATCAATATGGAGGAGATTAACAGTTAAGGAGAGTGTATTCAACATAATCTCCCCATATGTTTGATAGAAAATGAAAGGAAAGCCAGGAGATGGAAATTAACCAAAGGAATAACACTTCAGGGGGTAGGGACATTGTTACATGGCTTAGAGACTTGGCACACACCTGGGTGCCGTTTCGTTAAGTGGCTGTGGCTTGGACCATGACAGGTGAGGGCAGGCAGGGAGTGGGCGTGACTTTGGGTCTCCCAGGTGAGCCTCCAATACCTTTGAGTACCGATATAGATGATTACCTGTGGAGGAGAGGGATAGCAACTAAGTATGTAAAGCTGAAACACAAGTGCTGAGCTGGATATGTTTGAGGGCTTAGTGTTTGTCTTACCCTCCAGTCTCTCTGGCAGGGGGTGGTTGGTGCCAGTGGGAGGAGCCACCCTGCTCTTGGAGTGGGTAAGGCTAGAAGGTGTCATGCTGTAGGAGGTGTACTGCAGGAGAGCATCCAGTAGCCAGAAACAGTCTATGGGGGGAACACAACACAATGGTCAAAACCACACCAACTGATAATTTCAGATAAGTTCAAATCATACAAATTTCAATAACTGACAGTTTCTCAGATAATATGGTTTTAGAGGTCTGAAAATGCAGGCGGGGTCTCTACCTTTCTGCCTGTGACTGTCATCTATACAGTTTGAGTCTCCGTAAAGGGCTATCCGACCTCCCCCTTCAGACGGTGTTTGGTACATTCCCAGTATGGGAACACCATCCACAACCACAGTCTCCTGCTTCAAGACCTCCAGCCCTGAGGAAATAAGAAAGAAAGAAAGAAAGAAAGAAAGAAAGAAAGAAAGAAAGAAAGAAAGAAAGAAAGAAAGAAAGAGGGGGGATTGAATATGTGAGAGGGGGGGGGATTGAATATGTGAGGGGGGATTGAATATGTGAGGGGGGGAGTGAATATGTGAGAGAGATGAGAGAAAGGAGAGAGACACGAGAATATACAGCCACGGGAACATCTCCACGGTAACCGCTGTCAGGTGTATTGTGGAAGTGGGTGTTTGCACCTTGATCCTTTAGGGTCTTGGCAATCACAATCCCATCTTCTGGAAACTTTGCAATACTGCAGCCTGATGCATAGTACACTGAGGAGACAGACGAGTTTAAACATTACACTAAATAATATAACATGTATTAATCCATCTCACCTTGATTCATTTTCTAGATTTACACACAAATGAGTGACACAGCGAGTGAATGAGGGTGTGTGAGCGCGTGTGTGTTCTTACTGTCGTGGTCTGCCATGGTGAAGTCTCCCTCATAGAGCCCATCACTGAAGGCCATCCCCCATACAGAGATCAGATCATTTAGAGCTGGTACGTTGGCGCCCCCTGTGTCTGGCATCCACCATTGCCTGAGGAGAACATATTCAACCCATGAGAGGGGATACAAATGAAAGGCCACCTGTACAACATAGATGGGCTAGCTGACAACGTCACGAAAACGATGAGCACACGTCGATGGGGCAGTGTGTTGCTATGATTCTGGATGGTCTGATAGCTAGCAACAATGACAACAAGCTGCCTTGTGGGGAATCGTAGGTGGCTCATTTCAGCTCGTATCTTGTTATTGATACCATATCTTGTTTTGACTGATGTCATGTCTATGCTAATATGCCGGGCATCGGCACACATTTCAGCAAATAAACGCCTGTTTCAAATAAACGCTGGGTCTAAATTAATTGTTTATGAGGTTACCATAGACATAGCTCTGAAGCGCGAAATCGGGGGTATATGATAAGGCAGCCTAGTCTTTGCAAGTCAGATCTGCGATGGATTGCTTATTATAATGTTTATACTGGTCATACTAATCACAATAAACAGTGTGGTAGTCTTTTCAACATTTTACTAAGCAAAAACTTAGTGCATTAAGGAAATGGACACCTGGCTCAAATACTGTAGAAGCCTGTCTCTAAGCGCCTGTTGTGTTCAGTGATTGAAGCAAATGAACGCCCATTAATGTAAGTTTTACGGTAAGTATAAGATGTACTTTTATTAGTCCATACAAAACTGACATTTGTCTTCTGCTTTTTCATTACCCAACCCCTTTGATATACACACAAACAGGCTGGAGCAGAGGGCAATCGCAGTGCAGCACCCAATGAGCAGTTTAAGGGGATTAGTCCCTCGCAAGTAGGTGACACCTGAGATTGCCGGCTTACTTACGCCAGAATTTACACCCCATCAACACTGAGATTCGAACCGGCTGGCCCACTCCTCTAACCTCAAGGCTACAGCCGTCCCCTATTGACACAGGTTATGCTGAGGCTTGATGCCCTGTCTGTCCTTTGATGTTTGAATGAGGACTTTAGTTTATGAGAGAGATTCAGAGAAGCTACAAAGTGGGGTTATAATACCTACCTGGTGTTTTCATCGTAGAACTTTACTTTCCTCATGACAGAAGTGTTGTACCAGTCACTGAAGACAATGAGAGACAGTCCCTTATCAATGTCTCGCCGCAGCTTGGTTATCTCCTCTGGAAAGTACTCCTCTTCACTGTCCACCATCATCAATGTCCCTAAACACATACAGAAAATGTCAGACCGAGACACAGAAAAACAATAATCTCTGCTATGCATGCAGAGGCACTGGAACTACTGCTGTAAGCAATGACAGCATGAGAAGCCATTCATTCAGGTGCTGCTCCCCCATATCCCTCTCTAAAATATTTTAGATCACAATCAACTGACAAAGAGAGCAAAAATATTCTCACCATATTGACTAGCATCAAAGCAGGTGATGGGTGCACCCAGGACCTCCACAAAATAACCCGTACTCCTCAGATGCTGGTACATGTCCCTGAAATTGGTGTGAATGTGATCTCCATTCCTACAAATGATTCAGACAAAGCCAATATCAAGACACCAATCACAAAAAAAAGCTATGATTGTAAAGGGGAAAAAGGTCTGGCTTGCTCTTATGCAATGACCCCAAATAGCCAGTACACCTGAAACAGCCTAATATTATCTCTTAAAAATAAACAGTGATACTGAGGTAAATAGTTGCCCAAAGAACTCACCAGTCCAGTGGGTCATTCTTCATGCGCAGGTTATCTCGAGGGAAGTAGCCAGGCGGGTAGCGCAGGTTGTGGTACTGGTCCCACAGAACCCTCTTACTACGAGGAGGAGTGGGCACTATCTTCACCTTGACTGGCAGTTTAACCGTAGAGGTCATCTCCCCACCCACCTCAGACTGAGGAATTACACAACAATGAGGGTCAGAACATTGAACCATTGATGGTGGTCCTCTGTAGCTCAGCTGGTAGAGCACGGCACTTGTAGCGCCAGGGTAGTGGGTTCGATCCCCGGGACCACCCATACACAAAAATGTGGATAAAAGCGTCTGTTAAATGGCATATTATTGACCCAGGATACAGCAAGCTATTTTGCTAGCAGGTAGCTTGATAACGCTAACCCTAACAGTAGTATCTAAATATGATGCTCTCTGGTTAAAAATCTACATTAGAGGATGTCAGTGTGAGATTACAGAAATCACATAAAAAAAACAGTGAAAGGTGAGATACGGTAAATATGCTAAACATATCCTGGTTGTTACTCACATTATTCCCAGCAGGCGAGGACACGGTCACCATCACATGACCCTGGGCAATCCCCTCCCATGATGCAGCTTTCTTGGCGACAGAGATGGAGACTGCCAGGTATCCAGCCCAGGGCCAGAGGACTGGCGAATAGGAGACTGCCACATCAATGTGGTCACCATTCTGTGGTAGGTAAGGCTGCCAGATGGGCTGGACAGCACAAAAAAAGGAGAATGTCACCAAACGGGAGGATGATCCAACTAAAAGAACACAGCATGTCAGAACATGAGACCTAAAGCCTTCTATATAAAAGTACTTTGTCCAAAATCCTGCCAGTCACACCCATGCCATTGAGGATGGTGGCGTTGACGATGGTGGGCATGCCACCGTAGTAGATGGGCTGGGAGCAGTAGGGCCACATGTAGGGGCACTCAGTCAGGTCGATGTAGCTGGGACTGAGACTAAAGACAAACAGGATCAAATCAACATGAGATCAGGTTAGTTATGAAAGAGGACCACTGGACATTGCTAGAACCTTTTCAATAAGTAAAAAGAGTGAACATATAACAAAGTGAATACTATGTAAACAGAGTGTATGATGAGTGTGTGTAGAACCTGGCCTGGGGTTTGTAGCTGTTGAGGATCTGGTAGGCTCTGATGAGGTCCAGTTTTCCGTGGCCCTGTTCAAACATGTTGACTCCAGGGAGCCTCCGTGCTGAGGCGATCAGAGCCTGCTTCATACTGGCTGGGTTCACCAGCTCTCTGTTCAACACTGTGCTGTAGGAGGGACACAGCTGGATTAACAACTATTACATTAACTTTGCATTGTGTTTCAATGATCAATAAAGATGAGAAATAAAAAGCAAATGAGAGCTTCCATCTGACTCAACAGCTTGCTATGAGAAAAAGAGGGATGAGATTTTAGAAACAGAGACGGAGAGATGGAGATTTAGGTGCAATAAACCCATTTGTAAGAGACGTGAGAAGTCAATCGGTCTGGATCTTAAGAGATACAAACATAAGAAGTGGAGAGAAAAAGTGAAAGTGTGTCAGCTCCTTCCCTGGAGGGAAAGTAGATTGATTCTGTTAAATGTCTGTGTCCTTGTTGTTTTGAAGTGAAGGATAGCTATCAATTTCATTTATTCCAAATGGTCCACAACACACAGACAAACATTATTTCTGTTAAATTGTAACTGCATCTTGAACCTGAAGACAGTTGTTGCAATTTATCAGCTGATAACTATGTCACTAACACTGCAAATGAGGTGTTCATGGTCTCTTAAGAGAAATGCTGCTGAGTAAGATGTCTCCTTCAGATACTGATACTGTGCTTTAATGCTACTAGCCCTATACATTAGGCTGTAGCTAGCTAGTAGCATAATGTTTACAGACACAAGATGTATGACAACCCATTGAGATATGTTGCAATGGTAATTATTGAACCAAATAAATTGAGAGTAAACTGCTGGCAGACTATAGAAGTATGTTCACCATTAGCCATGTCTCAGCATTTCAGTAAAAAGTAGTCATGCCTCTGGTAGGGAATGCAGCAGCCACTCCTTGTAACACTATGTTCTAAAGTTATTCTGCTCACAGATAAAAAGCAGCAACGTATTTCTCACAAAGCAAAGTTTGACCATGAATAACATATATGTATGTGTGTGAGAGAGTGTGTGTGTTGTGGGGGAGAGCTAAGAGCATGTGGGAGGGAGGGGCCAGGGGAAGAGGGAGGTGTAGACAGCCAGGCAAGGAACAAGCAACTTTTTCATACACACAAACTATACTCATACACACAAACATAAATGAACCCGTAAAGGTACTGATTGTGAGAACTCACCTCACCAGTAGGGTCACAGCGCCTGCCACTACAGGTGATGCTACACTGGTTCCTGAGAGAGAGCGGCAGCCCTCCTTCATCCCTGAGCCCCTCACCCCAGAGCCATAGGTCACAACGTCAGGCTTCACTCTGCCATACCCCCCAGGCAGCTCCTAAAACAGCAGGCAGAGAGAATCGTGTTGAATAAAGAGTGAGTGAGAGAGGAGAACATGGAAAAAAACAGACAATGTTTTTTTATTTTTAAATATTAAAACATACAATCTACTAGCAGTGAAGCCGCTCAACATTACATTCAGTCATCTAACAAACTCCCATCCAGAGCGACCCACAGAAGCAACCAGGGTCAGCTCAAGGGCACGTCGACAGATCTCCCACAAGGTCAAAAACGGGGACCCGAACCAGCGACCTATCAGCCACTGGCCCAAGCTCCCAACCGCCCTCCAAGATCTCCCCACAGTTCAGAGACCAGGTCTCTCCAGATCTCCCAACAATGCTATTTCTAGGGTCAATTTTAGATTAATGTTATGCTTTTTCAGCCATTCCTGAACCTGAGACCCGAAACAGGCTACCTGAGGGCAATACCAAAACAAATGATCTATTGATTCTGTATCCTCACAACAAAATCTGCAGAGCTGTGATTATTGTATGCACCAAATATTCCACATTTTGTTGGTGGCAAGAATTCTGTACAATAATTTTAGCTGAAAAGCACAAAGTCTTGAATCTTCCGTAGTTTTATATATCAACTCATACACCCTGTACCATGGACTCGGTACATCAGAAATCTCTTCCCAACTATTTTGCAATCTGTATGGCACAGCTGTCAACATCCTGGTCTACAAATGAAACTGGTATATATGCAATCTTTATTCCTCTGCCAGTTGAGCCTTTATATTGGGCAGACAGACCAGTTCCCTACCTCCTCCCGCTGCCACCTGCCTCCTCCATTTTTGGGTAATGCTGTAATCAATTGGTTGTAATCTTGGATTGAGCAGACCTTCCCATACAATTCTGATAACTCCATGAAAGACATAACTCTACCATTCCAATTTACAATGTCGTTTAAAAACAAAATACCCTTTTAAAACATATTTTCCATAAATACAGGTATTTTATCAACCAGCACATTTGAGTTCAACCATAATATTTGTTCTATCTTTTCAGGGGGATGAAATTGAAATTGTAACCAGCTCTGCAATGCTTGTTTGAAAAAGAGAGATACTTTGAAAAAGGTTTCATTTTCAATTATCGAAAATGAGACATATCAATCTGCACAAAGGCAAAAAGGCCATTTTTAAACAATGGATGAGCTTTTATTAGTAATTTAAGGTTCAAGTAAAACTTTTGTATAAGTGAAGCTTTTAGAGAGGTTTAGTGCTTTTATATTTAATAATCTCAACCCACCCAGTTCATATTCATTATATAGATAGGCACGCTTTATCTTGAATGGTTTAGCATCCCAGACAAAGCTAAATATTTTTTGCTCATTTGATTAGAAAAATAATCATCAGGAGTAGGCAGCGCCATATAAGTAAGTGAGTAAACTGAGATTTGTTTGCATTCCTCATTTATATGTCCCACAAAAAACAGGCTTCATGGTCTGAACAAATTCAATTCCTCTATCTCAGTGTTTTCCTATGGCTGAGTGTGAGAGACGGGGGCTGTAGATCACAGGGTTAGATGTCTAGTCTGGGACTGATAACAGGTAGGCGGGGGAACAGAGTTCAGTTTAGTCTTACTGGGAAAGGTAAGAGTACACTGAGATAGACATTTGAGAGGTTATTCAGGGTTATGCTGTGAGTGAGACGCACCCATGTAGTCATCCCGCGCGAGGAGAACCTGGCAATGTTGTCCTCAAAATCGATCCCACCGACACCAATCACATCCATCTGATCCGCTGGATTGTTCAGGGTGCTAGGATACATATGGAATTGTAATTATTATTTTACATATATTTTTATCTTGGTTTCTTGTAACAATCAATGCTACGCCCTTTTGACCACCACACCTCCTCTCGGTGTCAGAACACACCCATATAGTGGTCCATCGTTCCCAATGGCAGAGACCATGATCACTCTGTTAGCAGTCAGCTCCCAAACCTGGCACACACAAACACACATTTTCATCAAAAGAAACTCAGAATGGGATAAACTTAAAAAAAGTAAATGAGTTTAAATGCTTTTGGGATTCTTTATTATTCACCTTGTCAACAAATGGGTGGTCCATGAAGTCTGGACCGCCGATGCTGAGGTTTAAGACATCAATCTTCTTCAGAATGGCATAGTTAAAGGCATCCAGGAACCAAGAGGTATATGAGACCTGATTGTTGGTGAAAACTCTGAAGATGTGAAGCTCAGAGTCTGGGGCAAAGCCCTGGCACTCTCGCATGCTGGCAATGACCCCTGCCACAAAGGTACCATGTCCCAGCCCTGGAGAGAGAAGGAAGAGACCGAACTTAGTGTCAATGGCCACAGCACAGAATCAGATCACATCACTAAAGCACAAGGAGAGAAGAGGGTTCACTTAGTAACCCATGATCTTACCATCATCAAGTGTCTTTTCATTGGTCCAGTTGGTTCTCTCCTTCACGTTTTTAAAATGTGGATGTTTCTCGATGAGTCCTGTGTCAAAAACAGCCACCTTCACTCCGGAACCTACACACAGAGAATACAGACAGTTAGAATCAACCAGCAAATAAATGTACTCAAAAACTACAACTGCAAGAAGTATGTACACAAGACACGTTAATGTAAACAACCACAAACTTGTTAGCCAAACAAACACACAGTACCCCCTGCTGTATGTCTGTCCTCACCAGTGTGTCCCATCTGCCAGAGGACATCAGCCTGCAGGATCTGGGCCACGTGTCGGGGGATGGCTCTCAATAGCCTCCGGCTGGAGTGGCGGCCCGTGGCGTGCCAGAAGCCCGAGGCCAGAGACAGGCTAGTCCGGCACAGTGGCCGGGACGACTGCCATTTCTGGGTCCAGCGGGTGTCGTTGTTGCAGGGTGCCCCGGGGTCCGGCGCTGACGGGCAGAGATGACAAGAGAGGAAAACATCAAGAACAATCATCGCTGAAAAAGCCCAGGAGTGAAAAACAAACATTCAGTCATACATTGTTAGTGTGTGTACAATATTGAGAGAAATCGACAGCTCCCCAATGTGATATGAAATATCTCTTTATTCTGTGTACAGTGAAGTAATCTCTTTTGTTCTCATTTCAAATCAAGAAGCAACAGAATACCACAAATGCTGCTTTCTGACTTCATCTGGATGTTAACTAGCTACTGAATGTAGTTCATCATGCAGAATACATGAGCTCGTTGAACTTGATTGGGTTCCAAATGAAACAGCACCACTACAATAATCAGCGACAATATATAGGAGATGGTGGTGGGCGGTTAACAAGCACCACTGATCTAATCATGTGAAATGGCCCTATTGCAGTAACAGTTAGTCTTCAGCGACACTGACAGAGCTGCTGATGTCTCCACTATGAAGTGTAATTATATTACAATCTGTATTCTCCTAGTCACTCCAACAGTGATGATGATACCACCGCTGCCTACTCATAATTATTACCACCTCTAAATGGATCCAAGAGGTCAATCGGTGGAGATAATTCTAGCCTTATTAATGTCAATGGAATAAAACATCCTTGGAAACTATGAAATGGTTCATCAACTCGGAGGAGAGCGCTGTGATTTTGAATGCACTCCCCTTCCATCAAGTTCATTTTCAATGTCCCCTTTCAATTAAATAATGTTTAAAGTGGTACTGGTGTTGGTTTGCAGTGCAGCACGGTCATTGTAGTGGTGAGTGATTCCTGCAATACAGATGCAGACTAGGTGGTGGGAGGAGGACGACTATTTAGGGCGCAGTGGTCCTGAGTGGTGCAGTGGTCTAAGGCACTGCATCGCAGTGCTAACTGTGCCACTAGAGATCCTGGTTCGAATCCAGGCTCTGTCGCAGCCGGCCGCGACCGGGAGACTCATGGGCGGCGCACAATTGGCCCAGCGTCGTCCAGGGTAGGGGAGGGAATGGCCGGCAGGGATGTAGCTCAGTTGATAGAGCATGGCGTTTGCAACGCCAGGGTTGTGGGTTCGATTCCCACGGGGGGCCAGTATAAAAATAATATGTATTCACTAACTGTAAGTCGCTCTGGATAAAAGCGTCTGCTAAATGACTAAAATGTAAATGTAAAATGGCTCTGGGATGGAGGGGGCTCCAATGTGCCCAGACACAGCACTCATTCATACTGACCCAGGTCCTGAGAGGAGTTTCTACCAACCCCCAGGCACAAACAGTGCTCTCCTGGAGCTGCCCCACTGCTGGTTAGGATGTAGGTGCTGCATGATATATGATCCCTGCTAAACGTCGATCAAACACAGAAAAACATGACCAGAGGGCAGCTATATGACTTGACACACACACACACACACACACGTATAGCGCCTTGCAAAAGTATTCATCCCCATTGGCATTTTTCCTATTTTGCTGCATTACAACCTGTAATTTAAATGGATTTTTATTTGGATTTCATGTAATGGACATACACAAAATAGTCCAAATTGGTGAAGTGAAATGAAAAAAATTACTTGTTTCAAAAAATTTGATCTGGTACAACCAATTACCTTCAGAAGTCACATGATTAGTTAGAATTAAAATGTATGCACTCACTAACTGTAAGTCGCTCTGGATAAGAGCGTCTGCTAAAATGACTAAAATGTAAAATGTAAAAAATAAAGTCCACCTGTGTGCAATCTAAGTGTCACATGATCTGTCATATGATCTCAGTATATATACACCTGTTCTGAAAGGCCCCAGAGTCTGCAACACCACTAAGCAAGCGGCACCATGAAGACCAAGGAGCTCTCCAAACAGGTCAGGGACAAAGTTGTGGAGAAGTACAGATCAGGGTTGGGTTATAAAAAAATATCCGACACGTTGAACATCCCACGGAGCACCATTTAAATCCATTATAAAAAAATGGAAATAATATGGCATCACAACAAACCTACCAAGAGAGGGCCACCCACCAAAACTCACAGACCAGGCAAGGAG
Organism: Coregonus clupeaformis; assembly: GCF_020615455.1. Lineage (NCBI taxonomy): Eukaryota > Metazoa > Chordata > Actinopteri > Salmoniformes > Salmonidae > Coregonus > Coregonus clupeaformis. The sequence continues at coordinate 29,903,274 of NC_059210.1, forward strand.
GGCATTAATCAGAGAGGCAACAAAGAGACCAAAGATAACCCTGAAGGAGCTGCAAAGCTCCACAGCGGAGATTGGAGTATCTGTCCATTGGACCACTTTAAGCCGTACACTCCACAGAGCTGGGCTTTACGGAAGAGTGGCCAGAAAAAAGCCAGTGCTTAAAGACAAAAATAAGCAAACACATTTGGTGTTCGCCAAAAGGCATGTGGGAGACTCCCCAAATGTATGGAAGAAGGTACTCTGGTCAGATGAGACTAAAATTTGGCCATCAAGGAAAACGCTATGTCTGGCGCAAACCCAACACCTCTCATCACCCCGAGAACACCATTCCCACAGTGAAGCATGGTGGTGGCAGCATCATGCTGTGGGGATGTTTTTCATCAGCAAGGACTGGGAAACTGGTCAGAATTTATGATGGATGGCGCTAAATACAGGGAAATTCTTGAGGGAAACCTGTTTCAGTCTTCCAGAGATTTGAGACTGGGACGGAGGTTCACCTTCCAGCAGGAGAATGACCCTAAGCATACTGCTTAGGCAACACTTGAGTGGTTTAAGGGGAAACATTTAAATGTCTTGGAATGGCCTAGTCAAAGCCCAGACCTCAATTCAATTGAGAATCTGTGGTATGACTTAAAGATTGCTGTACACCAGCAGACCCCATCCAACTTGAAGGAGCTGGAGCAGTTTTGCCTTGAAGAATGGGAAAAAAATCCCAGTGGCTGGATGTGCCAAGCTTATAGAGATACCCCAAGAGACTTGCAGATACCCCAAGAGACCTCTATACCAGGCGGTGTCAGAGGAAGGCCCTCAAAATTGTCAAAGACTCCAGCCACCCTAGTCATAGACTGTTCTCTCTGCTACCGCACGGCAAGCGGTACCGGAGTGCCAAGTCTAGGTCCAAAAGACTTCTCAACAGCTTCTACCCCCAAGCCATAAGACTCCTGAACAGCTAATCATGGCTACCGGACTATTTGCACTGCCCCCCACCCCCATCCTTTTTACGCTGCTGCTACTCTGTTAAGTATTTATGCATAGTCACTTTAACTCTACCCACATGTACATATTACCTCAACTACCTCAACTAGCCGGTGCCCCCCAGACATTGACTCTGCAACAGTACCCCCTGTATATATAGCCTCCCTACTGTCACTTTATTTTACTGTATATATAGCCTCCTTACTGTCACTTTATTTTACTTCTGCTCTTTTTTTCTCAACACTTTTTGTTGTTGTTGTTTTATTCTTACTTTTTTGTTTAAAATAAATGCACTGTTGGTTAAGGGCTGTAGGTAAGCATTTCACTGCAATGTCTGCACCTGTTGTATTCGGCGCATGTGACCAATAAAATTTGATTTGATTTGATTTGATTTGTAATTGCTTTAAAAGGTGGCTCTACAAAGTATTGACTTTGGGGGGGGTGAATAGTTATGCACGCTCAAGTTTTCTGTTTTTTAGTCTTATTTCTTGTTTGTTTCACAATAAAAAATATTTTGGTCATCTTCAAAGTGGTAGGCATGTTGTGTAAATCAAATGATACAACCAAAAATCCATTTTAATTCCAGGTTGTAAGGCAACAAAATAGGAAAAAATGCCAAGGGGGTGAATACTCATAAGCCACTGTATGTGGGATATGGGGACTGTCTATATGACAAAGCATAAAGTATGTGGATCAGTTAAAACAAGAAAAGCAGGGCTGAGCGGAGATGGAGACTCACAGTCAGGTGTATACTTGAGTGTGCGGAACACCTTGCGCTGGGGAGTGACCCTCTTGATGTAGGGGTGGTCCTCCAGGGTGAGCAGGCTGCTGCGAGAGGCCTGGCGGATCTGCACCACTTCAAAGTCACTGGGGAAGTCACTGGCTGGGTTCTCCCGGAGCACGATGTGCCAGTCCAGGGCCTCGGCGGTCCGCAGAGCACTGCTGATGAAGAGACTGCGTGCCTTGGCTGTAAAGTAGCCATTAAACACCACTATGTACTCTGGAGAAAGAGAGAACAGGGTAATCATGTAAACATCTCAAGGCAGTTGTGGCTTCAGCTGTGGGACATTCCAATGTCAACAGATTTATAGGTGGCATTGCCATTTGGGGAGAGCGATATAGGTAAAACTCATTACTCCATTGGTTTTAGATGTCCTTAAAGCTCAAGGGTTTGCCATTACAGTCACTGTAATATTCTCTTGTTTCTAGAAGAAAACTGGTACAGTGATACCCTTCAAGTCTGCACTGATACCCTGCAAGTCTGCATTGTACTAGCAGTTCCTCTGCTGTCACAACAGTGAAATAAAAGCCCATAAAAACAGCAATCATGACAAAGAGGAGGCCTGGAATCAAATCATACTGAATAACTTTCCAGTTAGCTACATTGTGCCATCGTCGGTGTACAATTGCACAGACCCTGGCGTGGCAAGTGGATGTAGCTTAACTTTCAGAATTTAGTATGAATGTGTTGGCAGAGACAGTAAAACTACAAGCCAATTCTTTATTGACTCTGCACAAGGCCCTTCACATGATCTGACCGGTAGCCCGAAACTCTATCAGTGATGATCCGCCTGCTTCACAATGCACTGCCTCACTGAGTCAGTAGGAATTCATTGAAAAATAAGGCTGTGGAATAAAGGTCACTAATAAGGGGGACTATAAATACCATGTTATACTTCTGCCATGGTGTTTCGACAGCAGGGGCTGCACAGACACTGTATCCCAGACAGACTACTCTGACTCGAGTCCTGGACCTTAAGAGGAAGGAGGGGTATGTGCGCTCTGGGATAACAGCCAATGAATACTCCATCTAACAATGAAGGATCCAACACAGTTTGGCTAAAGCCCTAAAAACTCAACTCTGGCTCGTGTCCAGACTCTGACCCGGTCATGCAGCTTTAGTATTCTGAACGGTAGAGTTCTGATCATGGAATTCAAACGTCTCATGCGTCTACACCCTATATAAATGTGTCTACCGTGTCCAGATTTCCCTTTTCCGGCGCTATATTCAAAGGCCAGAGCATTCTACAAACGGTGGAAAAGGCAAAATAGGATAATGCCACAACAACTGAGTGATAGTAGCTAACTACTGTACTAACTTTAGCCAACTAACCTCTCAGCTAGCCAGCAAGCAAGCAACGCTTCTGAAAGGGATTGCAAACAGGTTAGCTATAACTCTAGTCAAACAAATGTTTTTTCTAAATATTAGCTAGAATGCTAGCATTTATGAGGCCAGCAAACAAGTTTCTCACATGCTGTGGGAGGAGTGCTGATGATGTCGCCCACTGTATGAGTTGAGTAGCCTGATTGCGTCAGACTGAGGAGAAATCCACACGAAGGCATCCCTGACCACCTTCTGAAGTGGTCAAGCCAGACCACCTTCTGAAGTGTCAGCCAGATCTGTACACAATCAGACCACCCGTCTTTTTCAATGCGATCTTCGTTTCGAGTGAGCAGAAGTTGCATGTAAGTGTCTAAGTTTAGATACCCACCTCCGGACCTCGAGCCAGTTCCACTTGCTTTTCATCATTGTTCCCAAATCTAGGTCGATTGATTTAGTGGATGCAATTAATTATCAGGTAGACAGAAAAATCCAGAAGGCTCGCGACCTCGTATGTTAATAGTTGAATACCCCTTGGCTGAAGCCTGCTAAGCCATGGCGAACCCCAGCCAGGTAGAGTAGAAGTAGAGCAGCTTGACAGTGACTGTCACCATGCCACGCCTGAAGGTTGTGTTATCGGTATATGGTCACATGAGTGACAATTCATTGAAAAAACACTTTAAAAAACAAAGATAACTTGACTTACATGTCATAAATGGCAATCACCATAAAGAGAATATGGCCTGAATATCTCCCAAACATCCCTTTTGGCTTTTTGGACCCAAATAATGAAATGTTAGGAAATGGATAGGTATGGACCTTGTATGTCAGTCATGATTTTACGGAGAAGTTCCCATAGAGGAGTAGCCAAGAGGCAGCCTTCCTGCCATTGGTGTTCACTAGTCTGTAAAACTACTAGTAACATAGCTTACCATGTTCATTACTTCTGGTGGAAAACTCCAGTTCTACAGTGAGACTTGAGCAGTTGGAACTGTGGGTCTCATCAGGTTGGGAGAGTAGGTGGAGGAGGACTTCCAGCCCCATCCCCCTCCCCTCTGTCCCCACTAGAAAGAACCTGCACATGCAGCAGGACCACTACTATGGAGAGCCATATAGGCACCAGGGTCATAGTCCAAGCTGTGTCCTTTTCTGGCTCACTACCATCAGAAATAGCTTTATCCCTCCAAGCCCAGAGCAGGCGTCCTAGCAGCCAGGGGGAATTGTTTAAACATCAGACAAGACAAAATAGGCTGTTAACGGCAATCATCAACAGAGCAGTTCATGTCCATGCTCTCACAGATGCCCTCATTGCACATGGCCTGAGCTTCTTTCATTTCTTTCTCGCGTTTCCTCTCCATCTTTAAAGTCCAGTGTGTTGCATCGTCCTTCAGCCAGGCACTATCGGATCCATTTTACAGAGGAGAGTCCACAGAGGGCAGATGAGGATGGTGGTTGTGTAGCCTAGAGAGTTCCACTGCAGATCTTTTCCTCAAATACCTGAAAAGAAATGGAACACATTGTCATATTAATGGGACATAATAAAATCTAATGCACACATATGCTTCCAGCAACACATGCTTTGTTCTCCAATCAAATCAATCTATACTGAACTAAAAATATAAAACGCAACATGTAAAGTGTTGATCCCATGTTTCATGAGCTGAAATAAAAACATCCCAGAAATTGTCCACTACAAAAAGCTGTCAGGGTGTTACGAAATTGGTGTGGTGTGGAATCAGGCGCAGGACGCAGAGTTAAGTCCAACAAAGACTTCTACTAGAGCACACAAAAATACAATCCAAATAGCCCGGAGGCGAGAAAAGCGCTACACAGGCGTAAACAAACGAGCGCACAAACCATGTGCGAAAATCTTCTCTAAAAAATAAACAAGGAGGAAGCTACAAATAGCGCACCAAAACGGGTAGCTGAACAAATACTTTCCGACAACGAACAATTACCCACACACAACACCCTAGAATTCACAACAAGGAACTAAATAGGGTGTAATGAGACATAACACAAAAACAGGTGGCGACAAACAGACAAACCAATCAAACATGAAACATAGAACGGGTGGCAGCTAGTACTCCGGAGACGACACGCGAAACCTGCCCAACAAGGAGGAGGGGCCGCCGGTCGAAACCGAGCGTGACAGTACCCCCTTGACGCGCGGCTCCAGCCGTGCGCGCCCGGCTTCGGGACGACTACAGGAGGACGCGGGAGCAGGGCTGCGTAGGATGAAACGATGGAATTCGGTCAGAAGGGACGGGTCCAGAATGTCCCTCCGGCACTCCAGCACCGTTCGCTCTCGGGGGCAAACCCTCCCACTCCACGAGATATTGAGACCCCCCATCCGGCGTCTCGAATCCAGGATGGTCCGAACAGTGTGAGCGCCCGGAGCTTTCCCTCGATGTCCAACGGGGCGGAGGAGTCTCTTCTATCTCGGAAGTCCTGGAGTGGACCAGCTACTACCGGCCTGAGGAGAGACACATGGAACGAGGGGTTATATTCTTGTAATCAATGGGCAGTTGTAACTGGGTAAACACACCCGTTCAATCCTCTCAGGACTTTCAAAAAGGCCCACAAACCGCCGACCCAGCTTCCGGCAGGGCTGGCGGAGGGGCAGGTTTCTGGTTGAGAGCCAGACTGATCCCAGGTCTCGCGAATCGTACTGGCCTCACTGCGGTGGAGGTCGGCGCTTTCGTCTTCTGTCGATGGATGGCTCGCTGCAGATGGACGTGTGCGAGAGTTCACGTCTCCTAGCGCCTCGCACCCATCCACATCAGGTGGGCCTCCGATCTGGCTCTCATGCCAAGGTGCCAGAACTCGGCTGGTGCTCCTCACACACACTGGAAAGGGGTTGGTTTGTGGAGGAGGGCGGAGAGTTCTGTGCCATCTCGGCCCAGGCACATATTCACCTCCTCCGGCCGGCCCTGACAATATGACCTCAGAAACCTACCCACATCCTGGTTGATTTCGTTCGACCTGCCCAATTACTCTCCGGGTGGTAAACCGAGGTAAGGCTCACCGAAACCCCAAACCGTTCCCATAAAGTCTCCGACTCTGGAGGTAAATGGGCCAGGGCTCGATCAGACACTCATATCCTCGGGTACCCCCGTATGCCGAAGACGTGAAGTAAATAGAGCCTCAGTGGTCGTAGGGCAGTAGGAAGACCCGTGCATGGGAAGGAGACGACAGGCCTTCGAGAACCGATCCACAACGACCCAGGATGGTGGTATCTCCTGTGAGGAGGGAAGGTCGGGTAACAAATCCACGGAGAGGTGAGACCAGGGTCGCGTTGTGGAACGGGCAGGGGTTGTAATTTACCCCTGGGCAAGTGTCTGGGTGCTCTTACACTGGGCACACTGAGCCAGGAGGAGACATAAATCCCCTCACATCCCTGGCTAACGTTATAACGGTACTGTACTAAGGCAGGTAACTGTCCGGCCAATACCTGGATGTCCAGAGAGGGTGACGTGTGAGCCCAATAAATCAGCCGATCCCGGACCTCGAAAGCGGGACGTACGTCCGACCCACCGGACACTGTGGAGGGCTAGGTGTCGCAGCGTACTGCCCGCTCGATCTCGTATCGACCTCCCATATCACCGGTGCAACCAGACAAGACTCCGGTAGTATGGGGAGTGGGTTCTACGCACCTCTCTCCGTGTCATACCGTGCAGACAGGGCATCCGCCTTCCGTTTGGGACCCAGGGATGTAAGTGATCTTGAACACAAACCGGGCGAGAAACATAGTGGTCCATCGAGCCGGCGAGATTCAGTCTCCTAGCCGCCCGAATGTATTCCGGGTCACGGTGGTCAGTCAGAATGAGGAAAGGGTGTTGGAGCCCCCTCAAGCCAATGCCTCCCCCACACCTTTAGGGCCTGTACACGGTTAACATGCTCCTGTCCCCTACGTCATAATTCCGCTCCTTGCCCGGACTGCCTTAGAATAAAAAGCACAGGGGGCGGAGTTTAGGTGGTGTGCCGGACGTTAAAGAACGCCCCGATACCGGCCTCAGACGCGTCTTACCTCTACTTGGAAGGGAAAAGTGGGATCCCGGGTGCGTAAGCACTGGAGCGAGGGCTTAACAGTCCTTCAGTCTCCCAAAAGCCCTGTCGCCCCTCAGTGACCTGAAGCGCACAGGACCCCCTTCAGAAGAGACGTTATGGGAGCTGCACTGTCCCAAAACCCCGGATAAACCTCCGGTAGTAATTTGCAAAACCCAAGAACCGCTGCACTCTTTGAACCAGTAGTTGGGGTTTTGTTACTTATTCTGTACGGCAGACATCGGTCAACCTCCTGACCTCACTGACGCAGACAACTGATAACTCAAAAAGGAGACTAACTCCTGAAAAGAACAGACATTTCTCGGCTTTGACACATAGGTCAGCTGCTCCAACAATCTCCCTCAATACCCTTGCGCATCAGGCTTTTAATGCTCAGCCCGAGTAGAACTTTGTATACTAGAATATCATCTATGCACACCACTACTCCCTGCGCCTGCATGTCCCCGGGAAAATCTCATCTACAAAAGATCGGGAGACTTGAGTGGAGCAGTTTCATTAAACCATATGGATGACGAGATACCTGCAATGGCCGGAGGTAGTACTAAATGCTGTCTTCCACTCAACAGCCCTCCCTAATGCTTGCTTATATGCGCTCCTGAGGTCCAATTTTGTGAAGAACCGTAGCCCCGTGGGTTAAGGAATCCGTCATGGTCGTAATCAGCGGGGAGTGGATAACTATATTTCACAGTCACCCTGGATTGAGACCGCTGGTAATCAATACACTGACGCAAAACCTCCATTCCTTTTCTTCTGGGGACAAAAGAGCTCGAGGACGCTCGGGAGAAGTGGAGGGCCGTATGTATCCTTGTCTCAGAGACCCGGCAATGTATGTCTCCATTGCCCCTCTCCCTCCTGTACAAAGGATACACATGGCTCCGCGGGAGCGCAGCTCCTGCCTGGAGGTCTCTTGCACAATCCCCTGTCTGTAAGTGAGGCGGCAAACCGCCGCTCTAGTCTTACTGCGAACACGCGAGTGCCAAATCCTCATACTCAGAGGAACTGCAGTGCTGGCATCTGGTTCGACTCCCTCACCGAAGTCGCCCCTCTCGGAAACACCCAGACATAGCCTCACACACTGAGCAGACCACCTTTAAGAGCCTTTCCACGAAATCGTAGGATCATGGGTAACCAACCAGGAAGCCCAGTACCACCGGATACGCAGGAGAGTCGATCAGATAGAGTTGAATCGTCTCCTCATGACCCCCTGCGTCTTCATCCTAAGTGGCGCCGTGACCTCCCTAATCAACCCAGATCCCAACGGACGATATCTAGGGCATGTACAGGGAAAGGCTTACCAACCGGAAGGAGGGAACTCCTAACTCAACACAGAATTTACGATCTACGAAATTCCCAGCTGCGCTTCCTGAATCGAATAGCGTTATGCTGGGAACGAGGTGCAACCTGTGGAAAAACAAACAGGTATAAAGTTATGTGTACGACAGAAAGTCCCGGGTAAGTAGGGCGCCTACTCACCGGGAGGACTCCCAATGTGTGACCTGCCCGTTCCTCACCAGGGGACCTCCCAGCACCTAGCCGGGGGGTGCCCTCCGCGGCCATGGTTGGTGCAGAGACCGTCCCCCTGGGCTCCTTCTTCTCCCCCTCTAGCCAGCACCTCCGAGCTCCATCGGAGCTCGGCTCGGAGACTGTGGAGGGTGGAATGGGCGACTCCCCTGGGATTCGCGGGTCGCGAGCAGGGTGTCCAGCTTGAATGGCCAAGTGTCCACCAATGGTCGGAATGATAGTGTGGTATCGCACCGCTAACTCTCTCTGGACGTCTCCGCTGAAGGCTGCATCTAAAGTGGTCTATGAGGGACCGCTCATTTCCACCCTGCATCTGCCGTTCAGAGTCCGGAACTCCAGCGCAGATATCCCGAGCGCCTCATCCCGCTCGGAGGTAGAATATACGCTCCCCGCCGCCTTCCCTTCTGGTGGATGGCTCGAAGACCGCACATGCGAAGCGGCGGAGAACTCACGCACAGGTGACAGTGGCGCGTCTATTCTCCTCCATTCCGTGAGCCCACCCAACGCATCTTTGCGGGGACAGGAGATGAGGGCGGAAACGCTCTCGTGTCCGCGGGGTGTCTGGTAAGGTAGAGTTCCACCTGTAACGGAACCCCCTGACACCCGGCAGCCGGTGCCCGTCGTAACGCCCTCGGAGCGAGAGCCGAATCCACTGGGTTCCGGTTGTTGGACGGGCGGGCTGACCGATGGTGATGGTGCGGTAGGTGGAGTGTGGGTACATCGCTGGTCTCCCATCGATGGAGAATGTTCATCACCCCGGTCCAGGGCGTGCCCGCGATCTGGTTAATCCCGATCGTCTTGACCACAGGGAGACGCTCCTCCATGATGTCGGTGGGTGCTCCTCCCTGCTGATTTCCATGCGATGGTGTGTAATTCTGTCAGGTGTTGCTGTAAATTGGTGTGGTGTGGAATCAGGCGCAGGACGCAGAAGTTAAGTCCAAGAAAGACTTCCAGTAGAGCACACAAAAATACAATCCAAACAGCCCGGAGGCGAGAAAAAGCATACAGGCGTAATACAAACGAGCGCCACAAAACATGCGCGAAAAATCCTCTCCTAAAAATAAACAAGGAGGAAAAGCTAGCAAATAGCGCACCAGAAACGGGTAGCGCAACAACCACGACAACGGGAACAATTACACAAACTCTTAAATTCACAACAAGGAACTAAATAGGGTTGCTTAATGAGACATAACACAAACAGGTGTGACAAACAGACAAAAAACCAATCAAACATGAACCGAGAACGGTGGCAGCCTATACTCCGGAGACGACGATCGCCGAAACCTGCCCGAACCAAGGAGGAGGGGCCAGCTTAAACTCGTGACAAAAGCTTATTTCTCTGGAAATTTGGTGCACAAATGTGTTTTTCACATCCCTGTTAGTGAGCATTTCTCGCTGATGTAATAAAGCCCTTTTGTAGGGGAAAAACTTTCATTCTGATTGGCTGGGTCTGGGCTCCCGAAGTCAGGTGGACCCTGGCTTCTAAGGCGTGGGCCCTATGCCCTCCAAAGGCCCAACGCATGGCTGCACCCTGCCCAGTCATGTGAAATCCATAGACCAGGGCAATTTATTTATTTCAATTGATTTGATTTCCTTATATGAACTGTAACTCAGTTAAATCTTTGAAATTGTTGCATGTTGGATTTTAAATTTTCGTTCTGTATACTTAGATCCTATGTAGCCTAGTTTTGAGGGGTAAACTCAGTGTACAAGTAATTTAAGTAGTTACAAGGCAACATAAAATCGTAAATGGGGTGGTCAAAGGACCTCTAACCATTGGTACTGCTGGTTTCGACGTAGAGGACCCACTCTTGCAAGGAAACACCGAAATCTGGGGAATGCTAAGAACTCAGCCACAAAGGCTGGCCTTAAGGGAAAAATCCCTTATCATTGGGACAAGTCAGTAGTCTTAAAATCCCACCTCTAAATCACCACACCCTGGACAGGTCGCGGGGTTTCATTTCCTTCAGGGCTCTGAGGTAATGGACCCTGCAGTCACAACCCCCTCCCAAAGTTGGGGCAAGAATCAGTGCATTATACTACTAAGGCAGCCTTTTTTCCGGGAATATAAGGACAGCCTCTCTCCCTCCTGTCTTGCGCACACCAGATGGGCCTCTGAGACCCAAAACCAACCAACAAACAACTAGTTCAGGCTCGCATTAAAAACATTGTCTGCTGGGTTAAAATAGGTGTGCCGAAATGCGTTGACACACTGGTGGCGTTGCTTGGCCAAGAATACCTTCAGCACATCTGAACAGAGTGCTTAACGTAATTAGTCAGACGTCCACTAGCGAAAGTGGTCCCTAAAACACACATGAGAAAACAACTGTGTCAAACCTCTGGGCACCTCATCCCCTCTTAGAACAACGTCCGAAAATAAAAATGAAGCAGAACTATGTCGGGTCAAAACTATATTTTGCAAAATGAACTGGGACAAGAGTCGTGTTTTCCAGTTGTTTAGAAGTTACATCCCCAAAACATATACAAATGTCTCTAGCCTCCCATGCATAGGCACTTTGTCCCGAACACTAAAACTGAAACGAAGATAATATAAAAACTAAATAGAAATGTTTTCTAAAACTGAAAACTAAATAAAAACGAGTAAAGTGGACCTGAAAACTAACTGAAACTAATAGAAATAAAAACTAATAGTGGCTTGCTGAAAGTATTCTCCCCTTGGCATTTTTCCTATTTTGTTGCCTTTTAACCTGGAATTAAAATTGTTGTTTTGAGGGGGTTTGTATCATTTGATTTGCACAACATGCCTACCACTTAAAGATGGAAAATATGTTTTTATTGTGGAAACAAACAAGAAATAAGACAGAAAGTCTGACCAAGTTACTGGCTACAGTTCATGCTAGCTGGTGCAGTGAAGCTGCTGGCTAGAGCTTACCTGCTGCAGAAAGGTCAGATTTACTTTGTAGCTAATTTACAGTAGCTAGATCTTCGCTCGGCTGATGGTGTTTATTGGACGGAGTAATAATGAACAGCAGTTACTGCGAAAATGGTTACCTATCTGGCATTTGCATAGCTACAGTGAGGGAAAAAGTATTTGATCCTGCGATTGTTTAGTACGTTGCCCACGACAAAAGAAATGATCAGTCTATAATTCCCAATGGTTAGGTTTATTTGAACAGTGAGAGACCAGAATAACAACTAACAAATCCAGAAAAACGCATGTCAGAAATGTTATAAAATTGATTTGCATTTTTAATGAGGGAAATAAGTCTTAGACCCCCTCTGCAAAACATGACTCGTAAACTTGTTGTGAAATCACAGAGGTCAGAAGTTTATTGTGTTGGGTCACCAGGTTTGCAATACACATCTCAGGAGGGTTTTGTCCCACTCCTCTTTGCAGATCTTCACCCAAGTCATTAAGGTTTCAAGGCTGACGTTTGGCAACTCGAACCTTCAGCTCCTCCACAGATTTTCCTATGGGATTAAGGGTCTGAGGGACTGGTTAGGCTTACTCCAGGACCTTAATGTGTGCTTCTTCTTGAGCCAATCATTGCCTTGCGCTGTGTTTTGGGTCATTGTCATGCTGGAATACCCATCCACGACCATTTTCCAATGCCCTGGGCTAGGAATAGAGTTCTCCATTCAAGATTTGACGGTACATGGCCCCCGTCCATGTGCCTTTGATGCTGTGAAGTTGTCCTGTCCCCTTAGCAGAAAAAAAACACCCTCAAAGCATAATGTTTCCACCTCCATGTTGTGACGGTGGGGATGGTGATGTGGTCGTCATAGGCAGCATTCCTCCTCCTCCAAACTTTCTGGCGAGTTGAGTTGATGCCAAAGAGCTCAGTTTTACGGTCTCATCTGACCACAACACTTTCACCCAGTTCTCCCCTCCTGAATCATTCAGATGTTCATTGGCAAAACTTAGACGGGCCTGTTGTGCTCTCTGAGCAGGGGGACTTGCCGGGCTGGCCGCAGGATTTTCAGTCCTTCACGGCACCCAGTGTGTTACCAATTCTGTTTCTTGGTGACTATGGTCCCAGCTGCCTTGAGATCATTGACAAGATCCTCCGCGTGTAGTTCCTGGGCTGATTCCCTCACCGTTCTCACCGAGTCATGCACACTCCACAAAGGTGAGATCTTGCATGGAGCCCGCAGGCGGGGAGATTGACAGTTCTTTTTGTGTTTCTTCCATTTAATAATGCACCAACTGTTGTCACCTTCTCTTAAACTGTAACAGTGGTCTTGTAGCCATTCAGCCTTGTGTAGATCTACAATCTTGTCCCTGACATCCTTGGAAGCTCTTTGTGTAGCCATGTGGTGGAGAGTTTGGAATCTGAGCACTTTGGTGCAGAGCAATTTATTTGGCTCATTCATTACAATTTGAATATTTTGTGTATGTCCATTCTGCAAATCAAAATCATTTAAATTACAGGTTGTAATACCTTAAAATAGGAAAAACGCCAAGAAGAATACTATTGCAGAGTCACTGTATATAAACACCAAAGCTATAAATGGAGTGACTACTGGTTCCAGATTTTTACAGGACTGATTGCCTGGCTAATGACAAACATTTATGCGCATGTGCAGGAGATATTTCTTTCATGCTACTGCCACTCGCTGCTGCTGCTCTGCTCTACTTAGTTGGTAAGGATTTGTATATATTATGGCGACATTTTGTAGGTAATTTTTGTTCATTTTGGACTCTTTGATGGTTTTTCTGGTTGTTGAGGACACAAAAATTTCTGCTTTGCATTATCTTTGTTGGAAGTATAAAATTGCATGATTAAAGATCTATTAAAAGCTACAGCGTCAAAATAATGACAATTTCTTGAGTTATCTTAGATTTCATTTACGACTATTTTGAAATTGTATACCTGCTACTGAAGGCGTCATAAATGGACAAACAGTACTTTGCACACATGCTTTCTCGTTTTCAAGTAGAATGTATTTTTAAGAGTCGTAAGAAGTACTGCTCAGAATTTGATTCATTCAAGCTAGATTCGGAAGCATGCTGATGCCTTTGGGCTACATGCAGCTAATACATGTTGTACACAAAGAACTGCAATTTAACATGTTTTGTAAAAACTATCAGTTGCAGCTTATTAAACACAAAATGGGAACTAAAATGTGCAGTCTAATTAATAATAAAGACTGTGCTGTCAAAAAAGTGATTTTCCTGTGTATATATTTTCACACTATGAGTTGGAATAATAATGTAGAAATTATAGAAATCCCATGATAATGCCCTTTTAGTGCCAGAGCTGTTTGAAGAAAGAACACTGTTGTAACTGTTGTGGTGGGATGGACTTTAGGCCTGCCTAAGTAGTACAGGCGGTAAATGGGTTAATAGACCAATAAGAAAGGGGAGTTTTTAAACCTCTGCAATAAACTATTAATTTCACAAGTTTTTCCCCTCAGACCACTCCCAGACTAATTCTTGTGAGAAGTGCTCTTTGCAAGGAAATAGTGAATTTCTTATGACCATTTAATTGAAAAACAAATCACAGTAAACTTAATTGCCCAAATGATATTTGAGATTAAAAATAGCCTGCATTGGACCTCAATCGTACAGCATTTATTTCTTTTTGCCAGAGAAAAAAGAATACTACAGAACCACTGCAGTACTATAGCATTCTGTAATAAATTGCCCAGTATACTATGCTACACACTGTAGTATACCTCGATCACGTGTACAATCATTGCTATAGAATGTTGTGTATACCGAGAACACACTACACTACATGACCAGCAATATGTGGACACCCCTTTAAATTAGTGGATTACGGCTATTTCAGCCACACCATGCAGCGCAGGTGTGTAAAATAAACACACAGCCATGCAATCTTCATAGACAATGCATTAGCAGTAGAATAAGCCACCATATTGAAAAACTCAGTGACTTTCAGCGTGGCTTTCCGTCATAGAATGCTACCTTTCCAACAAGTCAGTTAAGTCGGAAGTAATACTGCCACTGCTGAGCTGCCTGATCGCTTTAGTGATGTTGTTGTGAAGTGGAAACGTCTGAACGTAACGGCCATCAGGTTGTGAAGTGGTAGGCCACAAGCTCACTGAAACCTTGGGGACCACAGGTGCTGAGCGTGTGGCGGGAGTTAAGTAATCTGTCCTCGGTTGCAACATCTGCACCCAGGTTCAAGCTGCCTCTAGGTAGCGTCCTTTGGCAACTGTTGTAGAACTTCATCTGATAGGTTTCCTTGGCCGGTGCTGCACACAAGCCTACAAGTCACCAGCATGGCGTCTGCTGGAGTAGTGGCGAATCGCCAGCCATTTGGACTGGAGCGAAATGCATTCTCTGGAGTGATGAATCCGCCTTCATCATCCGTCGGTCAGCGGACAACTGCTAAGTTGGTGGAGGAGGAATAATGGTCTGGGAAGCTGTTTCATGGTTCGGAGCTAGGCCCTTAGTTCCATTGAAGGAAATCTTAGCCTTTGCATCCTGCTTGCTTCACATTCTATGAGCCACACCTGTGCTTTGTCTTTGTGGCAACAGTTTTGGGGAAGGCACATTTCTGTTTGGCATGACAATGCGTACGCAAATGAGGTCAATACAGAAGTAGTTTGTCGATATCGGTGTGGAAGAGCTTGACTGGCCTGCCAGGCTGACCTCAGCCTGTCGAACACCTTTGGGACTGCGACCACAGGCCTGTTAGCTAACATCAGTGACACGTGCAAGCATGGCTGAATGAGCAAGTCCTGCCGCAATGTTCCAACATCTGGTGACCTTCACAGAAGAACAGAGGCTGTTATAGCAGCAAAAGGGGGACTAACTCTATATTAATACCCATGATTTTGGGAATAGAGATGTTACGGCAGGCAGGTGGCCACTACTTTTGGTCATGTAGTGTATAATAAATACAGTGGTCTGCAGACCACACAAAACACTTCAGTAAAGACTGATGTGTCACCCAAAAACACAGTCTGCAGCTTCCACATCAGTACTATATGAAACACAGTATTAAGTTCACATATACCTGCTCATTTCCCTCCCCCATGTCAATTTTGAGCCATAGTAGAAAACCTGCATGCCAAATATATTGCAGTATATTGTTTACATTTCCCTAGTTATTTTAAAAAAGCAAGCTGTGAACTGTCTGGTTCTGCCTCAGTCCTATCTACAGGTTATGAAAATGTGCTCTTTGAGTATTTTGCATATTAGGTTTCCTCAGGCTAAACCCCACTGCTATGTCAAGATCAACAATGCACTATAGTAAATACTACAGTAAAGTGCAAAAGGTAACTTGTAGTATACTATAGTATTGAAGCTGGTAATGTTCTTTTCAATATTTATTAACATATGGCAGCCTTTGCACCACATACGTTGTCATCCACAATAGAAATCTAGGCGCGCCTCGTTGTAAGAAAGATGATACCAGTTCCCACTTAGAAATATTATAGGTATTTTTTTCATTACATATATTATAAAATCATTTGAACAATAGCAAATCATTATGGGATTTTAAAAGGATTAAGTGGTGACTCCACACCTGTCTATATTTTGAAACATACATGATGTATGAAGGCGCATATTTTGTAATCCAGATGCATGACTGGACTGACACATTGTAGGCTGATTGCTTGATAGAGGTGGTGTTGAAGAGTCAGGCGCAGGAGGTAAATCACAGAATAACAGGCTTTAATCATGAAGTACAGGTTTGTGGGGCTTCGTCAAGCACTCAGGAGCACAAAACAGGTGCTTACCAAATACAAAACTTTTTGAATCTCCCGTCTAACAAAAATACTGGCTCACGAGCTTCACTAACATACAATAAACAATCACCCACAAGGACAAGGGGGCAGAGAACACTTACCACGAAGACTAGTGGGATTGGAACACAGGTGTGTGTGATAACTGAACCGAAGGCACAATTGTGATGATTGAAGTGACGATGGTTAGTACTCAGGTGACGAAGCGAAGGCAAATGCCGGTGGGGAAGGAAGGCGGCCTCGACCACGAGTGACCTGCTGATAATCAATGTACTATATAGTTATCATCAGGTGTGCCATGTGTATTATTTTCAAAAGAACCTTGGTTATCCACGTCACCAATAGTCAGTGGGGAAACCAAGCAGACATGGTATGAGGGCAGGAAAGGAGCTGAACAAAGAAACCATAGTGGCTCAAAGGTCAGGAGTGGCTATTTGCATAAAGAAAGGGGTTCGATATGATAGAAAAGATGAAGCTGTATAAAGGCTCCAAGTCTGGGACTGGCAGTTTTGCTCGTGGACCAGCTCAGCTTGTTATTTTGTAATAAAGTATATTCTGAGCTCACAAGCTCCAGTGTCTGAGAGATATCTTTGAAGTATTTCCACAACATATCTTGGCGTCAGACAGGATTGTGAGGACCAGAATGGTGGCAGCTGCAGCTGTGGGCGGCTTGAATGAACTACACAAACAAGTGGCCACTAAAAAGGTAGCCAAAGTTCTTACATTAGAATAGGAGAGCTTATGTGGTTATTGGAGAGACTGTACTCAGCAGTGGGACACCAAGTCGTCTCCAAATTTGGAGGCAGAAAAATATGAATTGGGAGACTTTTGGAGTTCAAATAATGCATGCAAAACAATGAAGGAATAAAGCCTTGAGGTTGCAACAGTAGAAATCCCAAAGGTAGGGTCACGTGAAAGAAAGTCCAGCGGATACTGCTCTGGTGTGTTCGAGAGTGTATCATCAGGGGCTGCATAAGCAGGCAAAAAGTCCTGAGGATAAGCATTGTGTCAGTGTATCTATTAGAGACTGCATGAACAGGCAAAACCCCTGTATAATACCATTTTTGTCTGTGAGGAAGTGTATCAGGGAAAGAGGCTGAGAATTTGCAGGTCGCTTAAAAGAACGTGTGGAAGTGTGAGTGAAATGAGTGTGTGGGAAGGGACCTTGCCCTCTCCTGGACCGTCACTTGGTGACCCAGTACGGAGGGCGCGCCTAGTCTGCTGAAAAAGGAGTGTGAAATGATGCCCACTGAGCCATTGAAATACTAGAGTAGAAAGCTATAAGCTACCGAATAGTCTCAGAAATAAAGGAGTAAAAAAAAGTGAAATGGAGGTTTTGGATCCAGCCTACAAAGGTGGTGGCAATCAAGAGGTCAAAGTGTGTTATGAAAGTCCATATGCAAGAGAGCAATTGGCCAACACACTGCTGTGAGGACTGAAATCACCTGCCGCTGCCACCAGGACCTGCTCAGAAAACACATATCACAGGCCCGTCTAAAGTTTGCCAATGGCATCTGAATGATTCAGAGGAGAACTGGGTGAAAGTGTTGTGGTCAGATGAGACCAAAATCGGGCTCTTTGGCATCAACTCAACTGCGCTGTGTTTGGAGGAGAGGGAGGAATGTGCGCCTGCTATTTAGAGCACCATCCACCATCAAACATGGAGGTGGAAGGCATTATGCTTTGGGGGTGTTTTCTGCTAAGGACAGGACCTTCCACCGCATCAAAGTGCGGCGGACAGGGCCATGTACCGTCAAGTCTTGGTTAAAGAACCTATCCTTCCCTCAGCCAGAACTTTGCATTGAAATGGGTGATGGATGGGTATTCAACATGACAATGTTAAAACACACATTTTGACCAAGGCAACAAAGGGTGGCTCAGAAGAAACATTAAGGTGCTGGAGGTAAGCTGTGATACACTATCCAGACTGCTTAATCCTGAAATCTGTGGAGGAGCTGAGGTTCGGTTGCCAAGCACTGCGTCAGCCTGCAGAAGTATGGCAACTGGAGAGGAGTCTGCAAAGAGGAGTGGGACCAAATCCCTCCTGAGATATTTGTGCAAACCTGGTAACAAGCAATCTGACCTCTAGCGATTTATAACAAAGTTTTGCCTAACAAGTACTAAGTCATATTTTGCAAGAGGAGTCCATCTGTTCCTCCTTCCCAAATACAAATCAAATGATAACATTTTTGACATGCGTTTTCTAGTTTTGTTATTGTTATTCTATCTCTCACTATTTCAAATAAACCTACCATTAAAATTATAGACTTATCATGTCTTTGTCAGTGGGCAAGCGTACAAAATCAGCAGGATCAAATGCTTTCCCTCACTGTGAAGCTGCGGAGGGAAAGAAGTTTAAACTGAGATCTGGAATCTGAAGTGAAGAGTGGCCATCGTGGGTGGGGGAAACAGTGGAAGAAAATTGGACTGTGGGACGGATAGGGCAGGCAGCTTACAAGAGAATTAGCACAGGCAACAACCTTACACTTTGTGGTAGTGCCCATAGGCACCCCAGATGGGAATTATGTCTGGACATAGGAAGGAAACGAGAGGGTTTGAAAGAGGAAAATGAGTTACTGGACAACAAATGAACCCCAGAGATATAAATTTCAGTGATAAGGCAGGTAGGTGACAATAAACAAAGACCGAAGTAGTGATATTGAAACCTGAGCAGTTACTAGATTGACACTAAGAAAAATACTGGTAACTATTAAGCAAATACGAAGAATCACACTTGAGGTTGGCAGTGGGAGTCAGAATACAGGCAGCAGAAATGAGTAAAACAGTGAAAATCCTGGGGATGAATACCCTGTGTGCAGATAAACGTCCAAAAAATAGACAGCACTAAGAAAATGAATTACAGTATGGCCAACAGGAGAGAGCGTTTGATATTTCAGTATACGAAGAATAGACACAGTGATAAAGAAGACACCAAAGCAGGTGATAAAGGAAAAGAGACAGAAAAAAGAAATGACAAAATGTTCAGGCAGAGAGAAGGGCTGCTAAAAGTATAAAGGCTAGGAGCATGTTGAGAAGGATGATGAAAGGCAAACAGAAAGAAGAAACAGTCCTATGAACCCCACACCATACACCAGCGGACAGTACCCACTGGTATCTGCAGGTGGTAGAAATCCAGGCTCTGTAAAAGCGGCGGCGCGACGGGGTTTCGTAGGCTGACGCACAATTGGCCCAGCGTCGTCCAGGATGGGGAGGAATGGCGGCAAGGATGTAGCTCAGTTGTTAAGGGCACCTTTAATTGTTTGCGCCAGGGTTGTGAGTTCGATTCCCACGGGGCAAATATATAAAAATATATGTATTCACTAACATGAAGTAGCTCTGGATAAAAACGTCTGCTATGTAATAAATGTAAATTTTTTTAAATGTAAATATAAAATATAGTTGAAATGAAATAGAACAGGAAGAGGAGAGGAAGAGACTCCACTCTGCCTTCTCCAGCAAAGAAAGGGGTGTGAAAGGTTAAGAAAGACGAGAGCAGAATACGGAAATTAACTCAGAAGGTTTGATTGTTACGAAGGGAGTAAGAAGAAGCCCTGGAGAGGAATGCAGGTAAATGAGAAGATGATGAGAATCCCTGGATGAAATGTGATAGCTTTAAATTAATGTACTCCCTTCCTTGGGTTTCCAATGTCCATGCTGATTCCATGAGAATCTTGAAACAGAAACTATGTGGAAGAGGGACATAATTACTCGAAAACAAGAAGCTCAGCCCTGCAGCCTCAGTTGAATATCTGGGACGGACAATAGCTCATGGTACAAAAGCAATACTTTTGGGACAATTAGAGGCATCCAACCAGCACATTACCCCACACAGTTACTAGTGATGGCGTTTTAGGGATGACAGGATTGTACTGAAATAGAAACAAATATGCTGTCAAAACAGCCTCTACGAACTTATGAAAACATGGAGCACGCTAAACCTTAAATTTAACTATTGATTGGACCGAATAAATACCTTAACTGCATTTGAAACATTAAAACAAAAATGCAAGTCTACCCGTCTAGCAACCCCGGACTACAAGCCGTTTATTATCGCGGCAAATGGTGTGGCCGGTTATGCAGCATCAGTTCTTATCTGGGAGTCCTCTGTAGGCGGCGAGCGGCCTATGCATACTATAGCACCAGACTGGATTCTGTGGCGCAGGATATCCACCTGCTATCGGGGTCTAGCTGCTCTGCAGTATGCATATGACAAACATCCACCATTACTGTTGGCTACCCCTATAGTAAACCTTACACACACTCACTTAAAATGATGGAGCTAATAGAACAGGAAAATTTGTACCAATGCAGCCAACTGGAATACATTACCTAATGCTATGCAGATTTCTCCAGCAAGTAACTTTGTAGTTCAGTGAACCAGCAGAAAATTCACACAGATTTAAATTTCAGGAGTTTTTATACAGTGTATGACGAGATCATTACTGACATTCAACGACTTAGACCAGACTTAGGGTCAACTTGCCTGCCCGATCTGCGGGAAAGTAAGCTGTGGAGACTATTTTGGCGAACTTGAGTCTTGTTACAAGACCACACACGGAAATAAGGCTGGATTTGCAGTTAGTGAAAGAAACAGGAATGGAATTTAGAAGTAATGTGGGAGGGCATTGCACCCACAGCCATGTTCAGCCCAACTAATGAACTTAAAGCACTGCAGCCTGCTGTAGAGAAAGGGAGACAGTTAACATCTGCCACACAGTTCAGCCTATGCACATGGTGTACATTTGTCACCTGTTCTGGGCAGTCCTGGAAACAGCAGAGTTCCAGGAAGAAAGTGAGGTGCACCTATACAACATCACAAGCAGAATTGTGAAACTTATGTGCCTTTACAATATAACAAGGCACGGCCTGGCTATAGTTAAAGTGTCAGGCTCACAAAGGAAAGACATATTCAATGAAAAGTGATTTTGTTATCAAGAATAATAATGCAGCAGATGACTACACAAACAGACTCAATGCTGTCATCTGATTACTTTAGCACCAATGGTCATTATAAAATCGCCTCAGATTCAGATAACACATCATTAGAATGCATGAAAGGGGCAGGACCCTACGAACAGACAAAGAGTAGCTTGAAGAGCTTCGAAGATGTGGCTTGTAGTTGCCAGAATCCCATGAGGTACTATTGCTTGCCACCATATTCCCCATGTACAATAATAACAGATGGCATGATTTTGACCATTACTGGGGAAGTGATAAGGAAGATCAAACAGCAAGGATATTGGTCACCATATCTGGGCAATGTGGATATTACATTGGCAAAATGTGAGATTTCTTCAAACAATGGCATAAGAGTGCTTCCACACTATAGATTCACACATACCAGTCCCAGAGGACCATTTTAAACTGCTTGGTCATGGGCCTAAGTGGATATGATTAAGAAGTGAATGGGAAAAGATGCATGCTTGTAATTATAGATAGGTTCGAGTAGATGAGTAGCTTGATATCATCAGTAGACCATGATCAGAACGGTAATCAAATTCTAACCAGGAGAAGTGATGCCCAAGTTTAGATACCGACAGAAATCAGTTCAGACGAGATTCGCATTGTTCGAAAACAATGCGAAAACATAAATTATTACAGCAATGAGATAAAGCAAGAACTGGTATGTGTGTATACCCACAGTACATGAGATGGTTAAATAATAAGAAATGGAGACCCTCAAAGAACTAAATAAAATCGTATGAGTATAAAACTTAACTGGATGGATGCTGACCTGCTTGCGTTAATGAGCTATCGCATGTAAACTAGCAGAAACACGCACCTAACCCATGAAATGCTTCACGGGTGACCCGTACCAGTGCCAGTTCACCAGAAGGACCTACTTCGAAGGTCCCTCACTTAGGCATTGAAATGGAACTCAAAAAAGCATCAGCCTATGAAGCAGCTAACTTTGCTCTCCATAAAACTATTTGTCTCAGGAAAAAAGCGAGGACCAGGCCAGGACCAGGGTGTCGGTCGAGTGGTGCCAGGACAAGTGTACATTAGGGTCTTCAGAAGTGGGTCCCAACTCAGAAGGAAGGTCACGCTGGGGAGGTGGTTTTTGACTGCGCCTGTTATCACAGGTGGAAGCACTCGTGGTATCTAGATACTGCCTCTAGTTGAGAAGGAGTCGGCGCACCCATCAAGACAGGATGCATGTAAATTCAGATGAATCCCAGATTTGCAATTAGAACCTATGGTGTAGCAATGAGCAATGGGTAACTGTGTAGAACTCAGGAAACCACGATTTAGGAAATTCCAGGGTAAGTGTGGTACTGCACACAGCAGCAACCACTGATACCTCTTACTGGAATGCCCAGATCGCCAGAAGAAGACTCGTACCCAGGCAGCAGGGACGAAGCGAGGGCAAATGGTGACACCAGAACAATGTCGGAGATCAGACCTTGGCATTGCCCACGGTGCTCCATATGAAGATCAGTCAGTGGCAGTGGCAGATTTCTTCTCAGGTCTCCGGGAAAATGACAAACTCAAGATTGGTGTGCAAGGGGACTGGAAAAGGGCTCTGTGCTTTGGAGTGATTGATACAACAGCTGTAATAGTGGGTGGGATTCCTTGATTGGAAAACCTCAAATGCCCATCTAAAAGGACAAAAGAAGATTATGTGTGGGCCTAATATATATTTAGATGCAGTTGGCCAACTTCCTAGAAGGAATTCCAAAATAATATAAGGCAAGAGGCGAGTTGGGTCAGGATTTGGAATCAATATTCATCTTAGATGGATGAGTGAAGTAACCATTACAATCAGCAGAGGTTCATAAATTATGCAGACTTTGGAGAGACAGGTGCATGCAGCTACTTAAAATGGCCTGTCTTTTTGTTTTGGAGGAAACAGTGCTGCCTTTGTCCCAAAACACCTCCCAGAAGGGTCATTCACTGAGCCATGACAAAACTCAAAGGACTACGACAAAGTCAGGAGACTTATTACAGGGCGATCTCATGCCTGCCGGGATTGGCTGGACTTTGACTCTGGGAAATGAGAGACCATGTTTAAAAGACTGCAAATAGATTATTGTAGTAGTAATGGGAGTAGTATTTTGTTGCATACTACCTCTGTGACATCATTCTTGATTCAAACCACGATTAAATGACTGTACAGACAATTGTTAACGCAAATCGCCCAGTATATCCAGCTTCAGGGCTCCCAGGACAGTATGTTGATAAGGAAGGAAAACAGTACACGGCATCAAAGGGGGCCCACTGGACTGTCCCCGTTTTAGCGACCTGAATCTGAGAATGGGGTGTTATCCCGGGAGGATGGGCTTGCGCCATGACTACGAAACTAAAACACAGATTGGGACAAACCTTTAGGGTATTTTCAGGACTTGTCCTGTTCCGGACTGGGCTCCTAACCTCAACACTTAATAGTTCATCCGGAGAAGATGATGAGAATAGTTTAAAAGATTAATAAAACTTTTATGCAAAGTATGCATAATGGAAGGCTTCACAGAGTGCTGGGCTAAAAACAAGTTATATGTACCTGCGCTTTTTTATCACCTTTATTTGCACTATTAGTTAAGCCATTATGTCTGTGTCTGTTTAATTGGAATATATTATTTATTAGGTCATGAAGATTGGGAATGGCTAATAGTGTAAAAATAGTGTTAGAGCTATTAATTATTTTAGATAACAAGCAACAAGCCTAACTATTATTACACCCAGAATATTAGAAAACACAAATTTCTTTCCCTGAGGCAGTGTGGTAGAGACTTGAGGATGCAACAGAAGCCCCACCCAATTCCAGCATATATATCAGGTGGTGAGGCACTGAGCAATCTGCAGCTTGCAGCCTCTACCTACAGAATCTGATCAAAAAACTGTCTGCCACTGTTTTTGCACAGTGATCTGATACTTCTGTCCCCAACCAAGGAGAGACATGCTTGGCACCTGAATCTTCTGCTGAATTCTGTCAGACCTGGGCCCTGACCAGTAAATCTCAGTAAGACTTAAAAATAATGGTGTAACAAGTTTGCTAAGGACCCCACAATACAAATTCCATCTAGACATGCCGTTGCCTATAAGAGCTTTAAAAAACTATACACCTACGATCGGCCCTGGCATCAGCAGCCTGGAGTGACTTCCACAAAGCGTGAGCGATCACGAGAGACAAGGGGCAGAGGCTATGTCTAACATCAAAAGGAACAAAATTCGTGTACCAATTAGGATCTGGCGCTTCAATCTTTAATCAGTTATAGAACCCGGTATAGCCTTTATGGTTTGTGGTCCTGGTCAGCTTTCTGGCAAGAATTCACAAGCCAGGACAAACGCAATTGAGACTCTCCCATGCAGAGGTGCCGAGAATATCACCTCTGGCTGTCCAGCGTAAAACGCAAACAATGCATGCAGAGCAGGGTGGGCACGATACTGTAATAGTCAAACCAGAAAATGTCTGTTCAATTCTCCCCCAGCCACCTAAAGAAATGATTCCCAGGCGCCCATGCAAAAAACCATGCTACAGAGATGAACCTGGAAAGAGTCCCTGACAAGCTGGTCCTGGGAGTTCTGTTCACCAAACACAAACAGACCCCACAGAGCCCCAGGACAGCAACACAAAATTAGACAACTTCAAATCATGAGAAAACAGATAATTACTTGACATTGGAAAAATTAACAAAAACAGAGCAAACTAAGTGCTGACACACATTTTTCAAACGGAAAGTACACAGTGGCAGAATACACAAGCCACTGTGACTGTCCAAATTAAGGAAAGCATGACTATGTACAGACTCAGTGAAGCATTGCCTTGCTATTGAAGCTCTCAAGGAAGACAGGCTATGTGTACACTGCCCACAAAATATGAGTGGAAGCGAGGGAAGCTGCACTTCCTCACTTCCTGCCAAATGTATGACACATGTACAGAACAAATACCTTCCCTCAGATTTACAGACCACGAGTTTGAAAACAAATCAATTTTGATAAACTCCCATATCTGTGGGTGAAATACCCAGTATGCGATCATCATAGATTTGTGACCTATTTTACCACAAGAAAGACAACAGTGAAGAAACACCATTGTAAAACAACAACCCACATATTTATGTTTATTTATTTTCCCTTTTGTACTAACTATTTGCACATCGTTTACTAACATGTATGTATACAGTCGGCAGTCAAAAGTTTTGAGAGCTATTGCAAAAGCCCATTAGTCTTCACAAGAAGTTTGCTGCTGATGTTTTTAGATATTTTTGTCAGATGTTACTATGGTATAATAAAAGTATTCCATAAAAGTGTTAAAGGCTTTTTATTGACAATTACATTAAGTTTATGCAAAGAGTCAATATTTGGAAAATTATTGTTTCTTTTCAAGACCTCTCATGATCATACAACGTGCTGTCAGTGCCTACAAAGCACATCTGACTGATAGCATGCTCTTAGCAATCAATGCTGGGTTGTCCAGAATATCAGCAGGAGTTTTGACTTACGTCCTCGCCTCTTCGAGATCCTTACTGGGGATTCTCAATGGGATTAGGTCTGGGGAGTTTCCTGGCCATGGTTAACATTTGATGTTTATTCCAGAGGAGGAGGAAGAGAGAGGGAGGCACTTGAATTTATCACCTGCTTCTTGTAGCCGCAAGGTGCTCCATCATGCTGGAAAAGGCATTATTCAAGTCACCAAACTGTTCTTGGATAGTTGGGAGAAGTTGCTCTCGGAGAGATGTGTTGTTACCATTCCTTTATTCCTTGGCTGTGTTCTTGCGGCAAAATTGTGATGACCCACTCCACGCCGGCAAGCAACCCACACATGAATAGTCTCGGAAACTACTGTTGGCATGACACCCAGGACTGATAGTAGCGCTCCACCCATGCATCTTCCTCCCGGACAAGCTTTTTTCACGGTTACTGAAGCAATCAGAAAGGATTCATCAGAGAAAATGACTTTTACATTTAGTCACAGGTGGACTTTATTTTTACATTTGACATTTTACATCATTTTAGCAGTTACTTCTCTCTTCTCCCCCAAGTGTTCCCAGTTAAACAGTGCATACATTATTTTATTTTTCATACTGCCCCAGTGGGAATCGAACCACAATCACCGTTGCAAGCATATGCTCTGCCAACAGGCTACATCCCTGCAGCCGTTCCGCCACCTACCTGGAAGGCATAGGCCAGTGTATACACGCCCCATGGGTCTCGATCTCGCGGCGGCTCACGACAGGCCTGGATTGGAACCAAGGATCTCTGGTATGCAACTAGTGTCTTAGACCACTGCACCACTCGGGAATGCCCACAGGAAGTCCTCAGTCAATCCCTGTACCTTTTGCAGAATATCAGTCTGTCCCTGGTGTTTTCCTGGAAGAAGTGGCTTCCCTCGCTGCCCATGCCGGCTTCAGTACATCCTCAAAAGTCTTACTTCTCCTGTGCATTGAATGCCACTCACCTGCACTTTGCTATGCATTCCTGGGCAAACTCTCACTGAGAAGGTGGTGCCCGATCTCACCACAGCTGAATCAGCACAGGCAGGTCCTGGCGCTTGCTGGACTTTCTTGGGGCGCCCTGAGCCTTCTTACAACAATTGAACCTCTCTCCTTGAATTCTTGATCTGATAAATGGTTGATTTGAGTGCAATCTACTATCTTACCACCTGAATCATACCATGTAAACAATGATGGAAGACACATTTACGTGTTTCCTTACTAGTGTCTGGTTAACAGAGGAATAATGATTTAAAAGCACGCCCTCCTTTTAAAAGCTTCCAGTCCTGTTGTTTCTAACTCAATCAGCAGCTGACTTGAGGCTGATCTCAGCTTCTTGTCTCGTCGCCTCTCACCTGTATTGAGAATCACTGACTTATGATGTCCAGCTGGTACACTTTGTGGCAAGGCTGAAATGCACCCAGTGAAATGTTTTAGAGAGGATTAGGATTCATTTTCATGGCAAAGAGGACTTTGCAATTAATTACAATTCATCTGATAGCTCTTTATAACATATACTAAAATTGCTTATATGCAAATTGCTATCATAAAAACTAAAGACATTGACTTTGTGAAGAAATTCATATTTTTTGTGTCATTCTCAAAACACATTACATTTGTACATAATATAACATTTACCCAGAAATTTATCTCTAGTCGCTGGAGCGTTTGTGAGTAATGTTTACTGTTTCATTTTATTATTTCACTTCTGTTTATTATCCATTTCACTTGCTTTAGCAATGTATATGTTTCCCATTCAACAAAATACCTTAAGTCAGAGGTGAATTGAGATAGGAGTGGTAGAGCCAAGCATAGGTAAGGCCTGTCGGCCACCGGAGCACAATCAGAACATTGCATCACATTAATCAACATACAGTGGGGAAAAAATAGTATTTAGTCAGCCTGGTGTGCAAGTTCTCCCCTTGAGATGAGAGAGGCCTGTAATTTTATCATAGGTATTACGTCAACTATGACAGACAAATTGAGTGATTTTTCCAGAAAATCATTGTAAGTTTTTAATGAATTTTTATTTGCAAATTATGGTGGAAAATAAGTATTTGATCAATAACGCAAAGTTTCTCAGTACTTTGTTATATACCGCTTTGTTAGCAACTGATCAAAGCAAAGCGTTTTCTGAAGTCTTCACGGTTTTCACCTGCAATAGTACAAGTATTTTTGGCCCATTCCTCCAGCCTGTAAAGATCTCATCGACAGTGATGTTTTGGGGTATCCGGCTGGGCAGCACGGACTTTCAACTCCCTCAAGATTTTCTAGCAGGGTTGAGATCAGAATAACAAGCTGAGGCCACTCCAGGACAGCAGAAATGCTTCTTCTGGCTTCACTCACTTAAATTGCCGGTGTGTTTGGGATCATTGTCATCCTGAAAGAACCAGCCACACGTTTCATCTTCAATGCTACATGCTGATGGAAGGTTTCCTCCAAAATCTCGATACATAGCCTCATTCATTCTTTCCTTTTGCGAGATCGATGAGTCTGGTTCCCTTTGCAAAAAAAACAACCCCAAAGCATGATGTTTTACCCCATGCTTCTAGTGGTATGGTGTTCTTTGGATGCAGCTCAACATTCTTTTGTCCTCCAAATATGACAGGTTGAAGTTTTACCAAAAAGTTCTATTGGTTTCATCTGACCACATGTAACATTCTCCCAAGCCTCTTCTGGATCATCCAAATGCACTCTGGCAAACTTCAGTGCCGAGGCCTGGACCTTTGCTGACAAGCGAGGACACGTACAAGCTTTGGGATTTGAGTCCCTGGCGGGCGTAGTGTGTTACTGATGGTAAGAGCTTTGTTACTTTGAATTACCGCTCTACCAGAATAAATTCACACTTGGTCCCTCCCCGTGTGATTTCTGGGATTTTTGCTCACCTTCTTGTGAATCATTTTGACCTGGTAAGGTCTTAGTGGAGAAACCACAGATCGAGGAGATTGCCAGTGGTCTTTTTGTCTTCCACATTTCCTAATAATTGCTCTGTATTGATTTCTTCAAACCAAGCTGCCACCTATTGCAGATTCAGTCTTCCCAACCTGGTGCAGGTCTACAATTTTGTTTCTGCTGTCCCTTTGACAGCTCTTTGGTCTTGGCCATAGTGGGAGTTTGGAGTGTGACTGTTTGAGGTTGTGGACAGGTGTCTTTATACTGATAACAGAAGTTCAAACAGGTGCCATTAATACAAATGACAAGTGGAGGACAGAGGAGCCTCTTGAAAGTTACAGGTCTGTGAGGGCCAGAAATCCTTGTTTTTTGTAGGTGACCAGTACTAACACTTATTTTCCACCATAATTTTAAATAAATTCATTAAAATCCTACAATGTGATTTTCTTTTCTCAAATTGTCTGTCATAGTTGTGTACCTATGATGAAAATTCACCCAGGCTTCTCCTCTCATCTTTTAAGTGGAAACACACACAATTAATTGAGCTGACCATGCTTTTTTCCCCACTGTATGTAGTCTAGGCTATGCCAATGCTGTATTTCGCAATTTCTTTGTACAATATTACTCGTACAGGATTCCACTAGTAGGGCTATCAATTAGTAGGCCACAAACTATTCTACACAACAGACCAACAGAAGTAAGCGACATTTCCAAAAGAAAATTTATCGGTGATGCTGCTAGAATCACCGCCTGGGAACAGGAGTATCAGCCCTGTTCGTGAGTGCTGAAAATACATAGTTTCACTCAAACCTAATCACAAGAAAAAAAAAAATACGATTCCAATATTAATTGTGAAGAGGTTGAATCAAGTTGAGATTTTACTAACTGAGATTGTAGTGAAAACCTCTCTGAGGTTGTTGGCTCTCGGGAACATGGTTGAATAGCCTAAACCTAGGGCGTCATATCAGCCAGGTTTCATTAAATAAGCCTAGGCAATACCTTTATTGAACATATTTTAGGCCTAATTAAACGATGCATTTGGCAATGTTCAACTTTAATTCACTGGCACTATAGATTGCAAAGCAGCCATGCTCATTGTTAAGTAATCAGTGCTTCCCCCTCAATTATTTTCATATTCCTTTAGGAAAAGTAAACATTTGCATTACCCCAACTCTCCATGTGACTGTAAATAGTATCAATTTGTCTATAAAATTGTTATAAAGTACACCTCTGCATAACTTTACATCATATAACATGAAAACAAAAAAAAGAAAAGAAATATAGATCAACTTGCAAATAGCATAACTGTGCTTTTTATAATTTTAGTCTGTAATGAAAATACTTGAGAATTGCATCAATTTTGCCTGAAATTTTAAAAAATACAATCACTTATTGAAACTGTAAACTTTTGTTTTTTGTCCATTTGATACTGAAAAATAAATATATTAATAAATAATAATACATTCAAATTGATCAGCTTAACGGTACTCAGGAGCACGGCCTTGTATGTTTCACTTTATTACCTATAAAACAAAAATGAATAAAACAATGTGCTGATTTAAAAAAAAAAATGAGAAGTCAGGATTAGCCGGCTACAGTGAGCGCGTTTGCGGTGCAGCACCTTCGGCGGGTTTTGAGCATGAGCCACTGCCTGACTCTCAGCTCCTGCTCAATGTTTAGCTGGGACCTGTGCTTGGTCTTCAGTGCAGCAACCCTTTGAAGCCAGTCTCTCTCAAAATAGATGTTGCAAAGGAAGAAGATGCTGTGGCCTCTGCCTAAGGTGGATACTGCCCTCTCACACTCAGCAGGAATTCACTCAGTGTTCTGCAGTGAACCCTCAGTCTCAATGGAGTCAGAACGTCATATCAATGAGCTTGGTCCTCTCTAAGAGCTGAAACCAGAGATTTGGAGCTGGTACATTGAAGTAAGTCCTCTCTTATTCATATTGGGAACTGTTTTCAGAAATGCCTTTCCCAAAATCCTCAGTAGTGAAATATACATAATATATGGAATCTGGTATTCATAGTCAGTAGTGTCAACAAATTCACAGGTTCTCAAGATGAATCAGTATTTCCTTCATCAATGCTTCTGCCCACATTGGCTTTGAGTGAAAAAGCTGATCTTGTCTGTGACACCAGGGAGGTGTTTATCTTTCCTTGACTGTAGATTTAGTTCATTGCTTTCAAATATGTCACTCAGGTAGGCCAGTTTTGCCAGGGAGTTCTCATCACTAGGAATTTCTGCGAGATAAGCACTTGTGCTCCTGCTCCAAAAACATTCTTATCTTACAGTCTCAGAGCTCAAAAGCCTGGGGACAAGACACTCCTCGTGACAGCCTGTACTTCACTGTGAAACAGCACAGCTTGGTGTTCAGCTCCCATCTCCTCCCCAGATATGGAGAATGCATTTTCAGTGGTCTGGTGATTGGTGTATCAATGATTAGGAGTGTAATGTTTAGAAGTAGTATGGTGTTGTCCATGTAATGCTATAAAGGTACAGACACTGATAAACATACCCCGGTCTTTCCTCGTCTCCACGAATGGCGTCACAGTGAAGCCAAGCGCTGCATCTTTGCAACGCCGTCATATTTCCACCGTCGCGCTTTACGGAGACCGTTTGTCTGCATTATCTGCAAATATACCTCGCGCTTTCTTTCGCTTCCACGCAGCTAAATATTTTCATAGTGTCTCTCCCAGGGTTTGTTATCTGCACTTCCTTTATCTTTCTACTCATGCTTATGTGCTGCTCTTGTTCGGTGCAAAAAACCCTACTCCTGCAACAAAAAAGCATGTTCCCACGAGGGTCTGGCACGCCCCCTGGCATCGCTCAAACTGAAGCGCGCCCCCTCAGAAGAGCTAATCAGTGTGATTTTAGCATGTAAATGTTGAAATAACTCTCCCATTTGCTCAAGCGCATGCAAGCAAAACCTCTACACCGCTTTAACCACTAAACAGCCCATTAATTGCCTATAGTGACAAACAGTGCCCACAGCTGTTAAGACTTACATAAGCTGTCCCAGCAGCAGGAGTGCTTTGCCACTGCACCTGTGTTATCCACAGTGGAGCCTTATCTGTGATGAAACAGTTCAAAATTTAAAGCCTCATTTACTGCCTTTAAAAAAACGCCCTTTATTTACAGCAAGCTGTTGCTTAAACAAATGTGTAGTTCTGCCTGACGTTGAGATGTACAAACTGCTGTGGCATAAGGGAATGATAATGGATAAGAGGTAATCGTAATTTCAATTAAGACATTAATGAGCGAGCTAGGATGTAGGAACTCAAGTAGGATAAATAAAAGGGGAGCACATTTAAACAGAGCAGAAATGAAAACTCTTACAATATTCGATAATTACATTTCTCTAAAACAGGCTGCTAATTCAGCTGGCGCACCTGGGGAAGTCAGAACAGTAGGAAAAATTATGAAGGAAAAGTGACCCAAGTATTAGGAGTGGATGCACATGGGCTGCAACAACACTGAACATACACTTAGTATTACTTCCCAATGGCCCTACAGACAGTATACATCTCCCTGACATGTCCTCATTTATGCAGCAACACTTATACAAATACATTTTCATTTTGACCTTGTTGCTGCTCACTTGTTGCCGGAAGGTGGTGAAACTATGATATACCATGGGCAAATTTTGTCATCAAACACGTAAATAAGTCTGGCATTCTCTGGATTATGGTGCTTTCAAGACAACTGGGAACTCTGAAGAAAAGCAAGGTTGAATCGCAGTGACATCAAGTGATCTTCCAGGTCAGACTTTAGAAGAGAGGACACAGGGGTTCATTTCCTGAATTCCCGAGTTGGATGACCGTTCAAAATGTATTTTTCCCAGTAGGAGCTGTTTATTTTCTGAGTTCATGAATTTATCGCCAGAAACTCACTCAAAAACCAATTTCCCAATTCGGGTTTTCCACGTAGTTGTTCTGAGCGCGTAAGAAGTCATGCCGCCTGGATTGACAGCATAACCAATGTTGAATGTTTATCCTTTGGCCGGAAGAAAAAGACCCTTAAGCAGACTTGGGACCACCACTCACTGAATAGCAGGCTGGTGATTGCTTTGCAATGCCTGTTAAGCCATGATTCCTTCAAGCCTCGATATGAATTTTACGAACACCAGCGTGCTTGACGGCTGTGTCAATGCGATGAGCACCCGTACGTTTATCTATAATTTTTCTTAATTATCTATCTTCATATGATTTTTGGATGGATTATACGAAACTTTATAAATGAATTGACTTGATTCATGATGATCACTGGCACTTTGTGAATTTCAAAAGCCGCGATGTTGACATGATCAGTTTGATAAACACATAGATATAATGTCATTGACATTTTATCTAGCTGGCAATGACTGTGAGCCTTCTTTGATGGGCACTTCCTAAGTAACTCTACTGGCAGCACCAAGGGCTTAGATTTTCTAGCTCTACTATACATTTTCATGTACCTGTTGGTAGCTATAGTGACAGAGAACACTGGGTAATCGAAGACCTTTAGAAGAACATGCCAACCTCTGTGCTTCTCCCATATTTTCTGCAGCTACATTTGCTTATCACCACAGAAGAAGTACTGAGCTAGGCTGAAACACCTACACCTTACTCAAGAAAGCAAAGACCATGTTTGTATGCAGTTTTATTAATCAATGATTTGTTAGAAATGTTTATTACATTGTTGCAAGGCAGTATATATGACAAAGTAATACTTCCAAATAACATTTTGCAAAGTAGCATAGGCTGAAGCTTAACGGGTAAGGCTCAAATGGCGGTGTACTAAAGACTAATATATACTTTAAAGGTGAATTTACAGAGCATTTGCTGAATACAAATTACCAAGACACTGTAGGCCGTCATTGTAAATATGAATTTGATGCCCGACACAGCTTGCCTACAGTTAAATATGGGTAAATAAAATAAAAAGGCATAGCCTAGCACTTTTAGTTCTGTTTACCATCTTTACCTGCCCCGATCCTCACTCACCCTCACTTATGCTCCCTTTCTCTTCCTTATGAAAAACCTTTGATGTGGTCTTTAGTGTTGTGTAGAATAATCAACTTATCACCTCATTGTTATTCCCTCTGGTGTCCGATATGCTTTATATGCCACTAACTTTGCCTTCCATCTCTTTCCTCTCATAGCTCGATCTTTCTTTCATTTGTCAAGAAGAAGACGCAAGACTGTTCTCGTTCTCAGTAGGATACGGAAAATAGTTTCCTCCGTTGCAAAAAAATACTGAATCTTAAGTCGAAACCCACAATTGAGTCGACACTGCTTCTGACAATTAATCGATTTAGTCGACTCCCCACCATGAGTATACTTTACATCACGGCTGCAATCTTTTCGTAAGGGGACGGTGAGTGGGCTTGGTCCAGGTTAAATCATAAATGTATGCACGCATGATTAAAGTCAATTTTGGATAAGCGTCACTAAATGGGATATTATTATTATATTATCTACGCATACTGCTACGTTAGTTAGCTAGCTAAAACGCGCTGAAGTTTCCCCGGCTTTGTACGCTGTTCGCAGAGCGGTACTGTACAGCTAACGGTATCAGTCAACTAATGGCGCATGTTGATAAAATACGTTCACGTTGTGGCTAAAGTAGTCCGCCGTTAGATAACTGATTGGCTAGATATCTAGCCCTGGTAACCGACAGTGTCAACATATCAATATTGTTTCTCTCGTCTCGTTAACCGCCAGCTAGCCTAGCTGCTTCTTTACGCATACTAGCTGCTAGTATTCTGCTATCTTAATGCCCAGTATCATTTTACACAGCTTGAGAAATATATACTCACCTTTAATTTGCTGATCGCTTGACATAAGCTAAAGATAATATAATCGTGTATTGTATTTGGCTGAGTGAGATTGGTAGCTAACAAGCTGGCTTAAGTGCTCAAACAAAAGCAATAACCTTCCTGCTGCAGAACACTGACGCGTTCAGATAGCTAACCATCCATTCCATACATAACACACACACAGAACGCCTCTTTGCTGGCAACGACGTTAGCTGTCTGGCCATGCCTGGATGGGATGCAGATTGCAGGAATACACCACCCTGACCATAGTTACACTGATTTATTTACATTTAAGCTACTCATCGCACTGGTCTATCATGTAAAACTATGTTATTGCACGTAGCTGGTAAACGAGATAAAAGCACAGTTTCACAGTCTTGGTTTTTGTAGATGCATTGATAATTCGAACCATGGAGTAGTGATATGATGAGTAGGAGAATTTCTCTTGAAGAAGATTTGTCCAATCTGAAATCCAACCAGTCATAGCAATGCTCATGTCATTTATGTAAACCAGGTCTGTGGAAAGTATTACAAATTCTTAGCTAATTTAATTAACCATATAACAAGCCTGAAAGTTAAACATGATGAGTCACCATCAATCTTACATTTACCCAATAACCCTTTTGTCAAATTTGCCGAATATGTTTTTTTACTAGAGACCGCCAAACAAAAAATGTAGAACTCACGGAAGACCACAATGAAGGCGAATCCATCAAAGCACAGAGAACTGACAACGCGCATGAGACACTGTGAATAAGGTGCGTTTTCCATTCACTGAAGTATGAACATATATTAATTACTTGCATAGATTTTGGCAAAAACGATCACTAAGACAGTCATTGATGGCTTAGATTTAAATGACTATTTAAAAAAAAAAAATGATCAGGTTGAGGTTTATTTTGTACATTGCATAAAAACATGACTAATTGGAACAATTCTAATTAAAAATAGTTAATGTCAGAATCAGTAATATTGCACTCATTTAAACACACATTAACAAAAGAACATTCCAAAATACATAAAAATAATTATATTCGGAGACAGTGAATTGGCTGCTTCAGAAAAAGATCCAACAACATTTATACATATTATAATTTACAGATAAAAAGGTGAAGCGAACACTTTAGGAAGGAAATATTTGTTCTGGAAAATCAACTTTTCAAATACTATTCTGGTTATTCATTGACCACAGCACATTGCCTGCTACAGTGCAGTATTATATTTTAAACTTATTTATCATTTGAACATTTTTCTTTTTATTCTCTTTTAATTCAGCAATTGTGTTTTGAGCTGTACAGGAATTCAGAATCTCTCAACTGTGCAGGTAAAAGAGCCAAACCTTGATTAAAAATAAATGTAAGACAGTGGTGTTTAAAGCCAATCAAGTGACTGAAACCATAACTGGCATTATTAGTTCTGTGGGGTGGAAATCACATCTTACAGTGCATTTGTAAAGTATTCAGACCCTTGACTTTTCACACATTTGTTATGTTACAGCCTTATTCTAAAATTGATTAAATTGTTTGTTTCCCTAATCAATAATACCCATAATGACAAAAAAAACGTACCGTCTTTGCATATTCATAAAATAAAAGCGAAATATAACATTTGCATACCTATTCAGACCGTTACTCAGTACTTTGTTGAAGCACCTTTGGCGGCGATTACAGCCTCTAGTCATCTTGGGTACATGTCGCTACAAGCAGCACCCCTGTATTTGGGAAGTTTCTCCTGACTATTCTCTGCCAGATCCTCTCTAGCTCAGTTCATCTCCCTGGGTCTGTTCAGTCTCCCAGTCCTGCCGGCTGAAAAGCATCCCCACAGTATGATGCTGCACACCACCATGCTTAAGTAAAGGGATGGTGCCAGGTTTCTCAGACATGAATCTTGGCACATTAAGGCTAAAGGTTCAATCTTGGTTTCCTCAAACCAGAATCTTGTTTCTCATGGTCTGAGAAGTCCTTTAAATTGCCTTTGGCAAACTCAGCGGAAGGCTGTTATGTGCTGTGCTTTTGCAGGAGTGGCTCAAGTCTGGCCACACTCTGTAAAGGCTACAGTTGGTGGAGTGCTGCAGAGATGATTGTCCTTCTGGAAGATTCACCACATCTCTGAAATTTCAAGGAGCTCTGTCAGAGTGACCATCGGGTTAACAGTCACCTCCCCCTGACCAAGGCCCTTCCCTCCACACGATTACTCCAATTTGTGAGGCGGCCAGCTCACAAGAGAAAAGTCAGTGATTCCAAACTTCTTCCATTTAAGAATGATGACCTCTGTTCTTGGGGGCGATTCAATGCTATAAGTATTTTGTTTTTCCCTTCCCAGATCTGTGCCTCGACACAGTCATGTCTCGAACTCTCACAGGACAATTCCTTCAACCTCTTGGCTTGGTTTTACATACAAACATGCACTGTCAGCTTTGCCAGAACATAGACAGATGTGTGCCTTCCAAGTCGCAGTAATCAATTGGGTACAGGTGGACTCCAATCAACGCTTAGAAACATCAGAGGATGATGATGGATAGAGCAGGATGCACCCCACCCAGGCACTCAATTTCGAGTCTCCCACCACATAGCAAAGAGGTCTGAGTACTTATGTAAATAAGGTATTCTATTTTTACTTTCATACATTTTCAAACATTTCTAAACCTGTTTCACTTTTGTCATTATGGGAGTTTGTGTGTAGATTGATGAGGGGAAAAAAGTGTCTTTCAATCCATTTAGATAAAAGAAAAGGCTGTATGCGTGTATTAACAAAATGTAGGAAAAAAGTCAAGGAGTCTGAAAACTTTTTCCCGAATACACTGTATGTTGCATGACAAACACAAGTTGTTAAACAAAAGTGTCTGCACCCACAAACATAA
The DNA here is from genome assembly GCF_020615455.1 of Coregonus clupeaformis. NCBI lineage: Eukaryota > Metazoa > Chordata > Actinopteri > Salmoniformes > Salmonidae > Coregonus > Coregonus clupeaformis. The sequence goes on from NC_059210.1 coordinate 29,940,602, forward strand.
ACATCAGGCACAGTAATAATACCCAAATGTATTTATAACAATAGGCGCTAATGTGGCTAAACAAGTGCTCTTAAAGTGGGTTACCATTATATCAACGGAGTGACCAAGTGAAGTATGTGGGGGAAGACACCACTGCATGACTGTGTCAACGATTTACAAAACAAAATAACAGCAGTAGGACCAACAGTGTGAATGAGAATAATGCCAACATTATAGGAACACCAAAGAGACTGAGAGTCAGCAGTGCGGCTCTGATGACTTTTTTCTAGTATCTTAATTTCTTTGCTTCAAAATACCCCAACCTCTTTCAAATTACTTAAGTACCCTTTGACCACATCATGCAATTGCTTACAATGGTGGTTCTGGTTAGAGTACAAAAGCTAAATAAAGTATCTAACAAACGGTGTAATTAAGACATAGACATACCACAGCCTGTCTTACAATAACAAAGAGAATTTATGGAAATCTTTTCTTTTTATACCTGGTGCTTTTGAATGACCCCTCAAAATGAAATGCTGAAACTGGAAAGAATCCCAGGTAAATGCCAGTCAGGTTCTTGATCATCATGAATAAATTAAGTCAGTGCATTCTGAGCTATAACAGTACACTAAAAATAATAAAACCTTGAAGTATTGAAGATAATTATTTAAAAAGAACAATGTAAATACGTCATCACAACACTCTAGTTGTTTTAAGCATATCATTTGGCAATTATTTATGACTATTAAAGACTTGACAACAGAGAACAAGTGCCAGATTTCGTTAGTCTCTCCCAACAGCTGTCTGTGAGCTCTACCACGACTGGCAAAGCATCCACAATATGCAAATATTGTTGTCAATCCAACTAACGCCAGTTGTTCAGCCCTGACCAATTATGGAAAAAATACAATAAAAAAGCTGTATGCCATTACTACGAACAAATTGAAAGAAATATTTGATAACAAATTAAATTAATGACCAACCTTAATATTGAGTTTTCTCCATCAGTTAAACCTATTGGATCGATTCTCATCCAGTTGTTAAATTCACATCACTTGAAGCGTGTATAACTATTTACAACAGGAGCTGTCCATCTCAGACGGTGTAACCAGGACCAAGAAAAGTGCAGAACAAGACAGGGTTAGATCGAATCAGTCCCCAGTCCCCCACAATGAAAGCCTCTGCAAAGCACATTCCAGGCCTCATCTTTTTCTTATTTCAGAGTTTCAGTCAACCTCCCATAGTCTTTCCAAGATCACAGTTTAAAAATAATCCCAAAATGAATAAAACTTTCTCATTTACGTTACAAAAACTGGTCTGTAAAAAATGCTTAATTTTCAAATCATAACAACTGGACAGAATACAATAATATTGGATATGTGACTTCTAAACCAAAATTAAATAATAAATACATATTTGTTTATTCATTAACAGTTTCCATCCACAAGCTGGATAAAAAAATGTCACAGCAGGCCTGATGAAGCAACATTTTCTATTACACTTTCAAATGTAAATAAACACGCTACATAAATTAGGATCTTTTGTCAATACCATAAAATTAATTATCTGAGAAACAGAGTGGAAATACTTTTTATGCACAAATATTGATAAGAACCATCATGTCTGAAACTAAGCTTGGAGTCACGTGACATGTCTGGTCCTCCTATAACTAAAGGAAAGCATGCACAGTTGTGGGCCAGATGGAAATAAGTTGCTGATGAACTTCACAGAGGTGGTAGAGATTGCACAGTGATGACTTGAGGCTCCTTTCCAGTAAATATCAGGGTCTTATTCTGGTGACAAAGTGTCATATCCAGAAAAATCTCATCGCCCGCAAGCTATACCTGCACAGTATCGCAGTTGTTGGCTGGAAGCGCAGGGTATCCCATGCAAGTGGAGGTACATTGGCTATATAACTTTCATTTTTGTATCAAACACATCGGAATTTAAAGCGATGGAAACCCATTTTATATATTTTTAGGAATTGAACAGCAAAAATTAATTATATGTGCCTCGTCATCACATGCAACCTTTTATCAACAAGTCAATTTGCTGAAACCACATCTCTGGTGGGAGAAAAACCAAATGCATATTGTTTTACGCTGCAGATTTTGGCATAGTCACATGAAAATCTTATCGTCAGTGGATTAGGAAACCTAGCTGCGGCATACTTGTGTTTGCTTTAAAGCTATCACTGTATTTTTGTACGTATCTCAAGGATCTCATCTGCTACATTGCAAAGTGTGTGGACACCTTCAAGTCAATGGATTGGAAGAAAGCTATTTTCAGCCACACACATTGCTGACAGGTGTATATAAAATCGAACACACAGCCATATAATCTACATTCTGAAACATTGGCAGTGGGAATGGCCATTATAAGAGCTAATGACATCAGCGTCAGCACCGTCATGAGACCACTCCCGCTGTGCGTCACCGTCTCAGAAACTTCACCTTACCACCTGCTAGAGCTGCCACGGTCAACTGTAGGAGAATTGCCTTTCAGCCCCAGCGAAGTGAAGAGCGTCTAGGAGCAACAACGGCTCAGCCCTTTGAAACAGTGAGCCACAGAAACTCACCAGAAAGCAGGACACTTAAAGTGCTGAAATTTTGCATAGCGCGACACTCACTACCGAGGTTGAACTGCCTCATAAGCAAGCGTCAGCACAAGAACCTTATTGCGTCAGGAGCTTAATGAGATGGGTTTCCATGGCGAGCAGCCACACAGGCCTAAGATCACAAAGCGCAGCCACTGTAGCGTCGGCTGGAGTGGTGTAAGCTACCACCATTGGACTCTGGAGCAGTGAAACGCTGTGTTCTCTGGAGTGATGAATCACGCTTCACCATCTCTGATCACGGACAAATCTGGGTTTGGTGGATGCCAGGAGAAGCAGCTACCTGCTTATTGCTAGTACCAGCTGTAAAGTTTGGTAGGAGGAATAATGGTCTGGGATGTTTTCATGGTTTGGAGAGGCTAGGCCCCTTAGTTCCAGTAAGGAAATCTTAATGCTACAGCAGCCACAATGACATTCTAGATGATTCTGTGCTTCCAACTTTGTGGCAACAGTTTACAGGGAAGGCCCTTCTGTTCCAGCATGACAATGCCCGTGCCTAAGCGCAGTCAATACAGAAATGGTTTGTCAGAGATCGGTGTGGAAGAACTTGACCCGACCTGCACAGTGCTGAAACCTCAACCCATCCATCACCTTTGGGATGAAAGAAGATTGGAGCATGACTGCGTGAAGCCAGGCTAATCATGCTGTCAGTGCCCAGAAGCCTCACTAATGCTCTTGTGGCTGAATGGATAAAGTGGATCTGGTGGAAGAAAACCTTCCCAGAAGAGTGGAGAACATTATAGAAGGGACCAACTCCGTAATAATGCCCATGATTTTGGAATGGATGTTCGACGAGCAGGTGTCACATACACTACATGACCAAAGTATCTCCACTGCATTAAGAAAGTAACCCTGTTCTTGTAACATAAATTCACAGCAAATAATCAAACAGTGCAGGAACAGTATTTTTAACACCTTCACAAAATAATTCTATAATTTTTTTGTTCAACAGATCTGATTTAGATGGTTGGCTTCAAGTGACCATTCTCTAAGAAACAATATAGTCATGACAACAATAAATAAATATGCTGAGACACTGTGTGGAAAAGCATTGGGGAATAGGTCTAGGAAAAAGGGTGAAATCAGGATGTTTCCTTGCTGCCTCAGTGACATGGCCCTAGGAGCTGAATTGCTGTTCAGGCAGCTGCTGGTAAGGAGTCCTGCTTGTGGTCTCAATGGAGACACCTGGCACATTATGGAGTTTCAACATTGCAGCCCGCGTAACTATTACTCAGCCATTGTGTATTGTTGTTGGTAGCCGGCGGTTGAGTTCACTGCAGCTCTCTCCCCACGACAGCTGAGCCTTGTTGGACTTGGTGGGCGGCTGGAGGCGTGGACTGGAGGCGGGCTTAGTGCTGTGGCAGCGTGACCACTTCCAGGAGGTTTTTAGGAGGGTGGAGCGCTGCAGGTTCTTCATGGAGGGCCAGCCGCAGCCATGCTGGCCTGATCAGGGTGCTTCCAGGCCACCTGGCCTGCTGTTAACCTCTCTGGGAGTCAAGTCAGCACGCCGATGCGATGAGTCGCCATCACCGGGTTCAAAGAACCTGCTGGGCCATGGCTGAGCGGGGAGAAAGAAAGAGGTTTAAATGTTGGCTTGCATTTCAATGCACTATTGGAGAGAGGTCAAATCAAGTAATTAAGTAGCAGGAGTCCATTTTCTCTAGCACTGGTTGATACCAGTTCAATTTTTTTGGGACATGGCTATGCGCAGACAATACCCACACAGAGGCAACTGTACTGTGAAACAGCTGATTTAGCATTGCTGCAACCTTTGTAAGGCTCTGTAATACAGGCTCATTTGTTCGTCATTTGTGAGCCTTTCTTGCATATTAGCGCGATACCTAACTTTTCAATGTATGAACATAAAGACCCAATAATTTTCTGTAGAGTAACATCGTGCTGATTATTAGTACAATTTTCAGAGAACCCTGGATCAAGGAAAAGACATATTGGTGTCTTTCTCTCTGTCAAGCGCTGTCCAGTGATAAGCAACAGGGGTGGTTGCCATCAGACACAGCATAAATATTGGAGGCACCACATAAAAGGAAAAAACCAGCTGCTGCCTGTACATGTTGCCCCACTGAGAAGCTTTGAACTGTCTGATTCAGAGGTATAAGAAAGGCCCACAGCGCACACACACATTCGCATGCTGTGGTTTTGCTTCCAGGAACTCCAACCCTTGGAAAGCCTAAGTCACAAAAGTCACGTAGAGATTTGCAGAGTATTTAGGTTGGGAAATGACAAGACATGAGCAATGCATGATCAGAAACACAGATTTTGCGATTTTAATTAGTAAACCTACCCCACATAAGCAACTGTCTGCAATGCATCGGTATGAATTTAACAAAGAATACATCTTTTAGTTGTTTTATTTATTACGATTCTCACTGAGATTCAGGTGTTCCTCAACCTCTTTTAACATGATTGGTAGCTTTGTAAGCCATGAAGAGATCTGTCTTTACTACAAGCGAGTCAAATCCTCTTCATTTTCATTCGAGTTCTTATTTCATACACTCAAGTGTGCCTACTGAACACTGTTTCTACCTCAGTCGGAATGTTACTAGGGCTGTTGATGACCATGTGCTGCCACACACATGGTCATGTGCAGTAAATGACATGTGACGTTGAGTCACAGTAATCTCTTATGCACTCTGGACATGCGTTGGTAATTACTCATTTAGCTAAACAATCATCAGGTCGCTATTATTACTGGTACCAGAGACTCTATTGTCCTCTAACCACTATGACGTCAATGCAAATTCAATCAAGAAATCTCAAACACTTATCACATCAAAACGAGTATGTGGTTTCAAACTTACTAACTGTGACTCATCAATTTGAAAGAAGTTCAGCAAGCAGGTTGAAACTGGTGGAAAGCATGGTCTTTGTGAATGTTTTAGAAACCTAATGGCTTTCTAAGGTGAGGATGAATTCCAAAAGCGAATGGGCCTAACATAATTTAAGGCCGAAAAAACCCACACAATTGGAAACAATGACTGTCGTATACAATATAGCCTACACATATTATGGCAGGAAAATAAGGCTATTTAAAGAAGATAATAGCCAGTACATAACCTTAATTTAGGATTAGTCTACAATTAGTGTGAATTTGTATTTGATTACGAATAGCTATTAATGAAGTTTTAAAATATTCATAATTAATGAAATACAGCACATTACCTTCGTTCCCATCTTCACCCCTCTCTCCTTGTTCAACTCTCAGGCACACAGTGAAGGGCTATCTAATAGTTTAATTAAATATGTTGTATCTTAAATCGAACACCACATAGGACCTGTTTCAAATGATCACTTTTTATACTCACTTTACACACAGCCTTCCTTTATGCACTGCGCTCCTGGAATTAGGAAAAATATCACTTCCTATTTTTATTTAGCTAGAGGAAATTTATATTCTTCTTCCTATAGGAAAATAATATAAAATAATAGGCGTGGACTTAAAGCATATCTTGTCTGCCACCAAACCAATTTAGCCACACCAAGCCCTGTGGCATGGCGCATAGCAGAATAACATACAGTAAGGCGCTGTTCTTCTGAAATGCATTTTTGTCATATCGTATTTCCTTGCTTTATTGACTAAAATAAATGTATTGTGGTAATTTGTATATTCAGGTGATTTTATTGATTTTTAAAATGTAGATGTTCCAAAGTGCGCATCAGCAACATGTCTGGCTTGTATGCGTGGAGGGGCACAGGGATTGCTAGCGTGTTTATGTTAATTAATGATGTAGTACCTTGAGGCCGGCGTGATCTTACGGCAGCCTTACATTAACAAAATGTCTGTGGCTTTTTATCTAGATGTTCCACCCACGAACTGTAAGCTGCTGCATTCTCTCTTCCCGGCAGGAGCTTTGTGCCACAGTTTTAGACCCTGAATAATCTCATATGAAACCCAGCTACACTGTGACATACACTGGCCTGAGGATGTTACATCCACCACATACGACATGATGCTGAAGGTATTTCTGCAGTAATTACTGTCATGTGTGAAGTCCTACCCAAAACAATCTGCTCAAAATATTTGTTTCAAAATCTAGTACTTCAGAAGAAGAAGCATTTGCATTTTTCTCTCACCATCTACAAACAATACCGATGTGACAAGTGAAAACATGTTTTAGAAATGTTTTGTAAATCTACTGAAAATGGGCCGGTAATATCTTATTTACATAAGTTGACATCTGGGTACTCATTAGTAAAAACAATAAATGGATGAAGAAGGGTGTGACGTCTTATGTGCCTCCCCAGAAAAGCGCCACTTTCACACATGAGGATCTGACGAGTAGCGCATGCAGTTATCATCCTCAAAAACATGATTATATAGCAGAATGTAGGAGATGACCCCAGAACCCATGTCCACCCAACGTGGTCTTGTACTTCCACGTACTACCAGGATCTCTGGGGCAATGTGTCCTGGTTGTCTGAGTGAAGTTGTACATCAAGCATTCATCACTTACCTTTTTGGGTGTGCTGTCCAATCAGCGAATCACTCTACGATCTTCAAGTCATGCAGTGAAGTAAAATCAAGCAGTTCTTCTTCAGGCATTACACGAGTTTGACAGTATTGCTAAGTGTGTGCGATGCGACAAATTGAAGCACCATCATGAAGTGTTGCTCGTGCAGCATCACCTGTCAAGAAGAGAGCCACGGCGGGGGGCGTTGTTCACGATAAGCTCTTCTCCGCAGCAAACCCATGCCGCCGCCTTACTCTTCTAGTCTATCACCACTTTCCATAACTGGGCGAGTGTTTGGTACAATGGCGTGCACTGTATGCGGGACACACACAGCTCTGACCACGCCACCTCAAGTCCTCTCATAGTAATCTCTATCATCTTGATGGCGTAGAGAAGCTTGCATGCTCTTGTTAGCTCCTCTTGCCTCACCCACGACTGGAAAACACACTAAGCCTATCCAGCGCTTGTAATGTCTGATTTGGCTGTGACCGTGGGTCAAACTTGAAAACTACCAGAAGGCTGCCAGCTACCTTGTTTCTGCGTAGGTCAGAGGGCCCTCTGGTTGTGTATCTGGGGTGCCTGGGCCTCAAGAGTGAGGGAGAGCCTGTTTTCTCCTCTCTGTTCACTCTCCTGCAGTACGCCTCGGATAAATGTTTGTGGAGATAATAGGTCTGGGGGGCTTCCACGCGCTGAAACAAGTCAGCCACGGACATCTCCAGTGGCTCACAGGAGGAACCTTATCGTCTGCTATCCCACATCACAATCCTGTCCACAGCCTGGGCAACCGGGGACATCCTTATCGCCCACACAACATCCAAGCACTTTGAAAAGAAGAGCATCAAACACAGCAGGTACCAATGTTCTTGAAAATGCTGCAGTGGCCCACTAGACCAGCATCAATGGCTTCAATCACTGTGGCAGACCACTCGAGAAAATGGCACACCCACTGTGGCTAGACTGAAAGAAAAATTTGGTATCAAACAGTGCTCCACATTTAAAATAAATCACTGTTATTCAAGTTCAACACCAAAAAAGTCCATATAGCAATATTGCAATGCTGGCAACAATGTATCATGTTCTACCTCAGCAGAAGTGTTGACTATACAAAATAAAATCAATAATTATGTTAGTAGAATCCCAACACTGGGCTGTCTGGTAAACGTTCCCCGTATAATCGGAGCCTGCCAAGATTGCCATAAGAAAGTATGCATGTGTTGACATGGGCTAAATAACGGTTCAGCTCCCCCCAATCACATCATGCTGACCCCAGCAGCAAGCAGGAAAATAGTGGTGATAATAGCTTATGCCATGTATATTGAAATATATAATGTATCACAATTGAAATGTTACATTATTGTATTTCCCAATAACATTGTATCATTTGGTGGATGTAACTTAACTCAATTACTTTGTCATGCATGACTGATTATGTAAACCTAAATGCACCGATAGCCTTCTAACATTCCTCTATACTTGAACTAAAAGTATAAGGCCACACCAAGTTAATGAAAGTTGTCGTTTGGGATTGAAACAATTTGCAGAGATAAAGTTTCAGGCCATTACATTTAATCTTGATTGAATGTTATATAAGCAAAATAAAAAAGAAAGTACACATGTAATCTTATTCTGGACTCTGAAACATCAAGACTCTTACATGTAAATCTCACCTTAGGTCATATATCCAGAATTAGCTAATTATGGCTTTAGATTGGCAACCTTCTGACACAGATAACAAGGCAGAATTCACAACACCAAGGCCCAACCTCCTCCTCACCACTCTCAGCTGTTCTCTGTTTTTTGGTTCAGTTTTCAAGTTGAATCCAGATGATAAAACTGACATACTGCTCCTTACGTTCGAAATAAATTGCAGCCAAGTTTGTTCATTTGCGCGTAAAACAACAACACAGTGGCAAGCGAATAAAGCGCTCGGAGTGGTCACTTCATAAGACAGTGACTGTAATTAGGACCCTGCTTTTTTCCTCTGACTTCTTCGTAGAAGTGCGACCTCGTCGGCTTGTTTCGGCCCAGAAAATCTCAGTACGTCACGGAGGGTCACTTCTTTGCTGGATACAAAGAAAGTACCGTTCAACTTTTTGCCTTGCTATATTTTTATCTAAATATTACAAGAACAACTGTCAAAAGTGTGAAATACGCATGAAACGTTGAAATAGCTCTTGAATTACAGTGTGAGCAAGACCTACACTGAAGTGTGAAAATACTTTCCCCTGCCCTAACTATCTATGTCATAATTGTTCCATTATTAGGCTATTGTCATAAGTGTTGATGTAGTTACAATTCTATGAATTTCTGAATTTTACACATTTCTCTGATGCTGCTGAGGTCTACTTATCACAATAGGCTGAAATGTGATCTGGTGCTAGGGACACCAAACTAAGCCTCAGAATGTTGCTCTATAAGAGTAGAACAGGTTGGCTACATTTGATTGAGCTTAATTACAGAATTATAAACAAACAAACATTGTTCACTTTTAATTTTTTTCCCGAAGGGCATATCCTCAGGATGTGCATATATGCATGTGATATTGATTAGACAAGTTCCCAACTGGCAAGGCATGGGTTTTTGCCAAATATGTTTATTTTAGGAACTCAGTCCCGCTTGACGTTTTACAATGTTACTGACCTGAATAGGAGACCCAGTGAAATGTTTGGGAACTGGATTAGACCACTATCTCTCACACACCCGTTTTCCTTATGATTATACAGCAGTAATCTGTTGTATTCACAGCCCATTTTGGGGGACAATTTGCTTATACTTCTTGTAGGCTTGTGCCTCAACTATGGCTACATGGGTGACTTTTGAATTAGGAATGTTCTGAATAAACTCAGTTTCCCACCAAATGAGATAAAGACAATGAAAAGCCTATGAACTGTGTGAATGTTATGAATTGTGTTGGATGGTGATCAAATCAAATCAAATCAAATTTTATTGGTCACATGGCAAGACCACAACAGGTGCAGACATCACAGTGAAATTTTAACACCACAAGCCACTTAGCCAACAGTGCATTTATTGCAAACAAAAAATAAAAAATAAAAAACAACAACAAAAAAAAAGTGTTGAGAAAAAAAGAGCAGAAGTAAAATATACAAAATAACAGTAGAGGCTATATATACAGGGGTATCGTTGCAGAGTCAGTATTGCAGACACCAGCTGAATTGGAGGGTAATATGTACATGTGGGTAGAAGTTAAAGTGACTGTATAAATAATTAACAGAGTAGCAGCAAGGCGTAAAAAAAGGATAGAGGTTGGAGAGCAGTACCGGAAAAATAGTCAGGGTTAGCCATGATTAGCTGTTCAAAGTCTTTTATGGCTTGAGGTAGAAGCTACGGCCCAGAAGTCTTTGGACCTAGACAGCACTCAGTGCCGCTTGCGATCTGCGGCGCCAGAGAAACAGTCTGTAACTGGGGTGGCCGCAGGTCTTTACAATTTTGGGGGCCTTCCACCTCTGGCTTTTAGCCTGGTATAGGAGTCCTGGATGGCAGGAAAGCCAGCTGTGATGTACTGGGCCGTCTGCTACCCTCTGTGGTGCCTTGCGGTCGGACGCAAGCAGTTGCCGCCTGTTCGGTGATACAACCAGTCAGGATGCTCTCGATGGTGCAGCTGTGGCAGGAGTCTTTTGAGGATCTGAGGACCCATGCCAGAATCTTTTGGTCTCTGAGAGAGGGAATATGGAGCCCTGTCGTACCCTCTTCCTGACTATCTTGGTGTATTTTGGACCATGATAGTTACAGGTGGTGATCATGGACACTTACAGACAGAAGCTCTCAACCTGTTCACACTGGCCCCGTCGGTGAATGAGGGCGTGCTCATTCTCTTTTTTTTTTCCTGTAGTCACAATCATCTCCTTTGTCTTGGTCCGTTGAGAAGGTTACATTTTTGTCCTGGCACCACCGGCCAGGTCTCGGCTTGACCTCCTCCTGGGCTGTCATGGTTGTCGGTGATCAGGCCTGCCACTTTCCGTCACGACAAACAATAGTGGTGTTAAGATCATTGCCCTCCCCTGGCCTTGCAGTCATGGGTGAACAGAGAGTACAGGAGGGACTGAGCACGCTTCCCTGAAGGGGCCACGTGTTGGCAGGGGTCAGTGTGGCAGATGTGTTACCTACCCTTACCTGGGGCGAGCCCGTCAGAGTCAGGATCAGTTGCAGAGGAGGTGTTTAGTCTGGGATCCTTAGCTTAGTAGTGGGCTTAGAGAGGCACTATGGTGTTGAATGCTGAGCTGTAGTCAATGAATAAGTGTGCCACAGTCAAACAGCCTGTAAGGAGCAAAAACAATCTGATGTGACATTGGAAATGAGACTGCTTATTCCCCAAAAGTAAATGTCCTCCTATTTCTCAGCCTATACAACCTGGCTACACATATATAGGCCCCCAGATCGAACTATGTGACATTGTCATCCTACAAAAACATGATATGGAGAACAGACCCACTGGTTGCCTCCTAGGTTACAGAGAGCTGGTAGTCCCATCCACCAAACTACCAGGTGTGACAGGAAGAGACTCAGTGGGTATGCTGAGGTTTAGAAGGTACATAGAGCAGACTAACCACTCTATTAGGTGAGTCAAAACAGGAACATTTTACACATCTGGCTAGAAATTAATTGAAATTATCTCAACAAGAGAAAAAATGTCCTCGTATTCCTTACTATATCCCCAATGAATACCATACTTTAATGGGAACCTTCTCCAAGAATTTCTAGAGAGATCAGCAAATTTCCAGGCCCAGGGACATGTACTGGTCTGTGGCGACCTACCAAAAGCACACAGGGGGACAAACTCCACCCTACCTGAGTGACAGCATTCCTCCCAAATATGCCCCCTAGATACAGCTATGACAAAACAACCAACAAAATGGGTTGCAAATCCTGAAGCTCTATACGCACTGGGTCTGTGCACACACAGTCAATGGTAGGCTTGAGGGACTCTTCTGGTAGGTACCTTTCAGCTCATCCCTTGGCAGTAGTACTGTAAATTGCTAGTCTCTCAGAGTGTTCACAGTCAGCCCACTGACACCCCCTTATCAGATTGCAGCAAAATCACAGTCTCCTTGAACAGAGCAATCAGCCCAGTCTGAGCATCAGCCAAATGTATAATATTAAGAAGAAATGTTATAGATGGAAGGAAAATAATTATGAAACCTGCACTAAAAATCAATTAGGCAACAGAATTCAATCCCTTTTAGACAACCTGGACAAAGTATTTTTACTGTAATAGTGAGGTGTAAACTTAAGACGTAGAAAACACAAACAGTATATTTGACCTCTCAGCTTCCTATCAAATCTAAAAATTCCAAGCAGACAACCTAAGAAAATGAACAACATTGTAAATGGTTAAAAATTTTAAAAAACCTAAGAAAATTCTGAAACCTATCCAGCCAAAAGCCTGCATGACCCAGAAAGCCTGACCTATAAAAACGCTTCACTTTGGTGAATGCTAAAAAACTAATGCAAATGCACTACAGCAAAAGAAGAACATGTGATCTGAAAATCAGAAGCTCAATGTAATTGAAAGAATCACATATAATCTATGTGGAAAAATTGGAGACAGCACTAAACAAACAACAACACACACGAATAGTTATCTATCAAAACAGAAGTGTTATGGATAAATTCACTTCTCAATCTTTTGGCTCTATATGAAAACATATACATTACATGATCAGAGCCTGCATTTTAGAATCAACTAGCCAAAGACTACCAGAACCCACTGGATTCTCAAATTACATTGAATGAACTTACGGAATGGCTAAACCATCCAGCTAAAAAAGGCCTGTGAAGGTGTGGAAATGGTATCCAAGAAATGAAATGATAAAATATACAAAGATACTTAACCAAAATCCAATTAGCTATACTTAAAGCTCTTCAACATCATTCTCCAGATCTGGCATCTTCCCCAATATTTTGAACCAAGGTTCAAGTCACCCCAATTCACAAAAGTGAAGACAGAATTTGACCCCAATAACTACCATCAGGATATGTATCCAGCTTAACAACCTTAGGAAAAATCTCATTATCATTAACATCGAACTCATACATTTTCCTCAGTGAAAACAATGTACCCAGGCAAATGTAAAATTGGCTTTACCAAATTACCCAATATGACGAATACGTATTTTACCCTGCACACTAATTGACAAACAAACAAACAAACAAACCCAACACAAAGCAATGTGATCCGGCTGTCTGAGTGGGTCCACAATATTGACTAGTGTTTTCCTGTTGTTGTCTCCAGTTTCCGAGGATTGAGGCAGCTCGAGGCGCTCTTGTTTTCGCACCACCGCATCATCGGCAATCTGCACCTGGTCTGATCATCACCCTTCTTGGGCTCTGTATTTTGCTGCATCAGTTCTGCCGGATGGGTAGCTACATGAACAGTATGTTTGTCAGCGTATCCCCAGCCTTGAGTTCTAGCGTTGGTTTTGTTATTTGCCTGTGATTTGCTGTGTACTCACCTCCGTTTGTTCTGTCTGCAGTCTCTCACAGACCTTCCACACCCAGCCTCTGCCTGATGAGTGGCTGCCCAGGCCATGTCTGGACCTACCTGCCCTCAGCAGCTGCATCCACGCCACACCGCTCTGTCCATAGTTATTCAGCCTGCACTAAAGTCAGTAATAAACACTCACCTTTTTCTCTAAGTACACATGTCCTGGTCTACTTCTGGGTTCTGGCGCCAATGAAACATGGCAAGAGAGACGATCCGGCCAGCCTGAACAGCGGACCTGGACTCTGTTACGCCCATGCTGCACTTCACCCATCAGGAAAATATTTGGGCCATCATAGCGGTGCACTACGGAATGCGGCGTTTGTCAGTTAGACAACTACCGGTCAGCGAGTCAGGAATAGCATAGGTTTCGGTGGAGATCCACTACGGTTTCCGCATCTCATGCCAGCAGGAGGAATTTGTCCTTCGTGAGCCCGAGGTTCGGCGCGGATAGATATGAGGGCTGGGAAGATACCGTTCCTTCTCGTGCAGGTGGTCAAGTATTCGATCTACAGCCTCTCTTATACCTGAGCAAGGCTAGGACAGCCTTTGATTCGCGTTGCTGCGTGGTCGAAGCGCTGAGTGAGCTTCAGCAAGTTTTGAGAACGACAGAACCCCTGCATGGCTTCATACCCCGGGAGGTTCAGTGGCAGGGCCAGGAAGCTCTTAAGCCATTCACCGTCCGAGGAGGGCGCGGCTAAGAAGCCTGTTTCGCCACCAGAACTACTTGGCGTGTGACCCAAATCAGTTCAAAGGCGTTGGCTGTGGAAGTGGGTGGAGCAGAGTCTCTGCGGCCTTTGCAGGGTCTGTAAGACAGCTCAAGGATGATTGATCTCCTATCGAACTAGTGACCTGGACAACGGTAACCTTGTCTATTGGTGAATGTCAGTCAGGGAAGCAAAGGAGGGAGAAGCAGTAAGTCCCCGTCCAGTGATCCGGCTATCGATTTCCCAGTGGTCGGGTAGTGGACCAGAATTCCCCGTCGATCATTCTCCTACAATGGATTGGTGGAGGTCCTCTCTCACGATTCTGAACCCCATGCAAGTGGGGCGGCTTGCCAGGTGCTCCAAGGAGGGCCGTCAACATAGGCGTCAGAGCCAACTGCTGCCTCTGCTGCCCCTGTTTACAATAAAGGGACATTACATCTCCTGTTCCCGTGGAAGTGTCCCAAACTGCCCGGCTTCGCTAAAGTTGGGAGGACTTTTGGCGAGCCAGTTTCCAACCTCTCCAGTACCTCTGTCAGACCCGTTTCCAGCTACCTTGTGAACCAGGAATCAGAGCTTAGCGCTTAACTGCTTTTATCGATTCAGGTGCGATGGAAGCTTTCTTGATGCGAGTTAGTGGAACAGCTGGGGCTTTCAAGAACAGTACCGGAAGCCGTGAAACCCTCTGAGCGGCCAGTAGTCAGCACGTATCCGCGATGAGGATGAACCGGTTAAGATCACTGATTTGTCAGAAGAATCATTCTGGTCGTTCATTCTTCATTCTGCCACGTCTTATGTTCCTCTGGTCGCCAGATACCTAGCTGAAGAAGACACAATCACGTTAGGTCGGGTGACGGGCAAGGTGAGTTGGAGCCTTGATTGTCATATGCTGTCTCCATTGCCCTGCCCCCATGGGGTTCCCAGTCAGGTGATTGAACTACAAACCCACAGATTTGTCCCTGGTTTGAGACATATCACTGATTTGGGGAAGTTTTCAGTAAGCAAGGCTCTGTACTCACCTACACCGACCATATGGTGTACCTCAACCGCCTGGTCCCTGGGCAGTCTGCAAGGGAAGAAGAGATTTTATACAGTATCTCCCACGACCTGAACGTGGGCGTTGGGAGACCATCAAGAGTCCCTGGCTGATGTCTCGTTGGTCTAATCATCACTGCCCCTAAGAACAGAGTTCTTCTTTGTGGGTAAAGAAGGATGGCTCTCTTGACCCGTCTGTTGATTATCGGGAGTTGAATGACATCACGGTCAAGAACAAGTATCCCCCTGCCCTTGGTAGTTCTGTCCGACTCCTTACAGAATTTTACTCGGTGTTCACCAAGCTGAACCTCGCGTGCGGCCTCCTGGTCGGATCAGGGGCGAGTAGTTGGCGATTTTCCAATACACACGATGGTCGCCGATGCTCAGGTGATGCCCGTTTGGACTGACGTATCTCTGGCGGTATTCCCGAAATCATGGTGAGCGGCGTCCTGAAGATATGATCGGTCTCTTTGTGTTTGTTTACCTGGATGACATTCACGATCTTCTACCTGAAAGGAACCTTCATTCCGTCAGCATGTCAACCAGATTCTGCTGGCAAAATTGTTGAAGATAGCCTGTTACGTGAAGAGGCGAGAAGTGCGAGTTCACGCCCTACAGGCATCACTGGGTGCATCATCTCAGGGAAGAGGTCCACGGATGGACAGGAGAAGGATAGGCGGTTCTGGAATGGGCCAGCCCGATGCTGAGTTGCAGCTCCAGAGATTACTGGGGTTCTGAGAATTTCCCTCCTGCACATGAATTCATCGGGTTGCTTCATTGTGGCCGCTCCGTTAACTGCCTTGACTTCCAGTATCAGGACCTTCCGTGGAATCGAATGGATCAGCGTTTCCTGGATTTGACGGTCTGTGCTACCGATTCTCTCTCTCAACGGACGGCCCACGTCAGTTAGTAATTTGATGAGCGCATCAAATGTGGAGTTAGCGCCATCATGTAGCGATGCTCAGACCAGTAGCTCCATCCTGCGCCTACTACTCTGAAGCGCCTTTAGCCTGCGGAGAAGGAGATACGATGCTTGAGTGGCTGGGAGCTTCTGGCAGTGAAGCTTCCATGGAGAAGTGGCGCCACTGGTTGGAGAGAGGCGGAGCAACCGTTTATTGTCTGGACAGCCACAGAATCTGCTACGTGCAATCGGCTAAGCATCTCAACTCCGTCAGGCCAGGTGGCGTTATTTTCGGAGCGATTCAAGTTTGCCTGGCGTTCGACCTGGATCTGAAACGGCGGCAAGTGGACATGCTGTCGGATATTCCTCAGACGGAGAAGTGGGGTCAAGACCACGAGACAATCCTTCCCTGAACTGCGTCGTGAACAGTTATGTGGAAGGTGAGAGGAGAAATTGCTGGCAGCCGCCAGGACTCCAGCCGGTCGGTAACGATCACCGGTGTTGTTTGTGCCTGGTGATTCGTCCTACTGTCCTCAAATGGTCCCACGCCAGCAGATGACTTATCACCTGGCGTGCTTTCGGACAATAGCGTTTCATCCATGAGGCGTTTTTGGTGGCCTGCGGCGAGGATCTCGGAGTTTTGTTGCTGCCTGTCAGTGTCGCGAAATAAGAGTACCAATGGCCAGCTCACTGGACCTACTTCACTACCCTTCTGTTCACGGCGACCATGGCGTCGCGTCTGGCCTGGACTTGGTGCTGGGTTGCCCTTCTGAGGAACCACGAGTCGTTCTGACTATCGTGGACAGATTCAGCAAGAGTTCTTACTTTGTACTGTTGCCAGCTTCCCTCTGCCTCGGGGGGCGATCAGAGATCCTGGTTAGGAGGTTTCAGGGTCCACGGTTTGCCCAGTGGTTTCAGAGCCGTGGTCACCTCAGTTTCCCTCTGCTGTCTGGAGGTCCTTCTGTTTGGCCATTGGAGCTACCACAGTCAGTCTCACATCTGGTTTCCCCGTCCAATGTGGTCAGAGGCGAGGAGGGGCCAGCAGAGATGGAATCACGCTACGCTGTCTGGTCTCTTCAACCCACCTCCTAAGGTCTCTCAGTTGCCTTGGGTTGAGTATGCCCACAGCTGCTCTTCCTACATCTGCCTGGGATGTCTCCTTCCAGTGCACCTGTGGCTGCCAACCTCCTACCCCTGTTTCCTTCTCCAGGAGAAGGAGCTCTCTCAGTGCCTTCTGTTCAGGCCCATGTTAAACCGTTGCCCCGGACCTGTCGGGCCAGAAAACTGCTCTTGGGACCGGACCGGTATCAGCTCCGGTAGATCGTCGCCCGGATCGCTCCACTATCTGCGCCAGGAGAATGGGGTTTGGTTAGCCCACTGCGGGATCTTCCGTTCGGACTGAGTCCAGAGAGTTGTTGCAGTTCATTAGTCACGTTTTTTGTGGTGGAAGGTGATCAGTCGGTGAGTTGACTCAAACTGCGGGCGGCTCAGAGTCATCCACCTTCACTTCTCTCTGCCTCCAGCCTGTCTTCCTCCAGTCTCTGTTGCCTCCTCCGCCTCCCTCCTCCTCCTCCTCGGATGATCGGAGAGTGGTCTCTCTATGATGCGTCCGCATCATGGATTCAGGCAGTGAGGCAGAGTTCAGTATCTAAGTGGACTGGGAGGGTATGGCCACCGAAGAGAAGTTAGTTCACGCGAGCGGACAGGTCCTAGATGCGGATCATCCCGGTGACCTACGCCTCCATCCTGGCTCAGTCAGCCGGTGGGTCATCCCGGAGAAGTGCTATAACGATCCCGGCTGTCTGGGTCGGGTCTGGCTGGTGACTAGTGTTCACACTGACCGTAATCTCGGTTCCCGAGGGTTGAGGCATCGAGGGCAGCTCTTGTTTTCTTCTGCATCCCTCGTAATCTGCCGCACCTCTGAGTCCTGATCATGCACCTTCTTAGGCTCTGGCTGCTGTCAGTTCCTGCGGATGCGTTAGCCATGAGAACAGTATGTTTGTCAGCGTATCAGCCTTGAGTTCTGCGTTAGTTTTTGTTGTTTGCCACATGTTCGATTTGCCAACTTTCCTCCGTTTGTTCTGTCTGCAGTCTCTCACCAGACATCACCCAACCTCTGCCTGATGGTGGCGGCTGCGGCCATGTCTAGACCTACCACTGCCCTCAGCAACCCATCCCACGCCACCATCTGTCCTGGATTATTCAGCCTCACTGGGAGTCAATTTATCAAACCTCACCACTTTTCTCTCAGTACCTGTGTCTGGCTGCTTCTGGAGTTTGCCGTAGTAAACGTGACAGGCTTAAATCTTCTCATCCTTTGTTGATTTCACTTTTTGACTCAATTTGGCATGAGGTCAGCTATACAAATTGATGGAAAACGTGTTGAAAGGAAAAACATATGACATTACAAATCCATGTTACACAAACAACAAGTGTGCGGTTGAATGGACAAATAAAATACACATTTCGTTCCACCCAGGACAAGTAGGGTGAGACAGGGATGCCTTGAAAGGAGCCCACCCTCTTCCTTTATATATATCAAGACAAAATAATGAGTAATTCCAAAAATTGTCCAGTTGCCAGGACCACAAATACAAATTCCATCTAGACACATTGCCCTAGAGCACACAAAAAACTATATTCTGACCTAAACATCAACGCCACCGATGCTTCATAAAGCTGGCCAGGCGATCCTGAGACAAAGCAGGAGGACCTTCTATGTCATCCAAAAGGAACATAAATTAGAAGCATACCAATTAGGATCGTAAAAAAATATCAGTTATAAACCACATTGCTCCTTGTAGTTGTAGGTCTGAGGTCACTCACCAACCAATGAATTCACTAAATGGGATAGACACCAAGTGAATTCTGCCAAAAATATCCCTGTACAGCGTAAAACACCACCAAATCATTCACATGCAGAGAGCAGAATTAGGCCACGATACCGCTTTAATGATCAAATCGAAAATAGCCGTTAAATTCTAACCACCTAAGGCGAGTTACAAACCTTCACATAACAAGCCATCACCTTACCAGAGAGATTAATATGAGAGAAAAGTCACCTAAGCAAGCTGGTCCTGGGGTTCTGTTCACAAGAAACAAACAGACCCCCACAGGAAAGCCTGAGACAGCAACTTTAATTAGACTTAACCAAATCATGAGAAAGAAATAAAATATGGTGCCCTTAGTAACTTTGCATTGGAAAAGAAAATTAACAAAAACAGAACAAATTAGAATGCTATTTGGCTAAGCAGAGGGTACACGTGTAGAATACACTAGTACTGTGGCCCGACAAAATTAAAAAACGCTTTGACCATGTGAAGCTCAGTAGGCATTGCTTTTGAGAAGACCGCATAGGCAGACCTGGCTCTCAGAAGAGAAGACAGGCTATGTGCAGTGCCCACAAATGAGGTGGAAACTGAGCACTGCATACAACCTCCTTCCAAATAGACCAGCCATAGCTAGAACACACTATTTCCCTCCCGATTACCTGACCACAAATAATTCTAAGCAAAATCCAAACTCATATCTATTGGGTAGAAATACCACAGTGTGCCATCACAGCAACCAAGATTTGAAAGCAGCTGTTACCTGAAAAGACAGCAGTAAGAACAAACCTCATTGTAAATACAACCCCATTGTATTTGTTTCCTATTTTTCCCTTTTATTGCTTGAACTATTTCATATATTATAATATGACATTTGAAATATCTCTATTCCTTCTCTAGTTTATTTGTAGTGGAATGTTTATTGTTAATTTGCATTGTTTATTTACTTTGTTTATTATCTATTTTCCTTGCTTTGGCACTGTAAACATATGTTTCCATGCCAATAGGCCCATTCCATTGCATTGCATAGGTGAGAGAGAGAGAAGAGAGAGAGAGAGAGAGAGAGAAGAAGATTTGCCAGACCACGTGTGAAAATGCCTAATAGTTTTACCCTGCTGTTCCTCAGGTTGACACAGCTGTGTTTCAGGCCTGGTGTCCTGCAGTACAGATGTGGTCAAGACCTGAATAGTAGATGGGAGGATTCTTTTAATAAACATTTACAGTTGAGTGCTCTTCTGTCCCCTGATAAAAGATTATTGCTCAATCCTTCAAAAGTATTGACACTCATGTCTCTCTCTGCATGGCAATGTCACCACATTCTCCGTCTCAGTCTCCCATCTGCCCGTTAAATTCCGTTCGTCTTGGTGCTGGCTACTGTGAATTATTTATCAACATGGAGGAAGGAGGCATTTCTTAAAACTCCTTTGGGCTGTTTTCTCTCCCTCCAATTATTCTCATGATGATCTTTCTTACTATTTGTATCTATCTGTCTGTTGTAGATGGACAGCACCTAAACACTTAATGAGTCAGAGTTGGTAGATTTGAGTACTATGACTTTTTGTCAAAGATGATCCCTCAACTCATTGGTTTCCTGTGCTTACACATTTCTGTATTACTCTGGAATGATTTGCTGCTCAATATACGATATCTGACTAAGTGGGTGGTATAAGCAACAGACAACTTTCCAGGACATAGACATGTCTTATATGGGAGAAACTTGGTGTGACTAATCTAACTGTAGTGTCCCACAGTGCAGTAGCTATTACAGCTAAAATACCATGCTATTGTTTGAGGATAGTGCACAACAATAAACACTTTTATCATGGCAACTGGTTTAATTGCATTCACCTCTGAAGGTAAATAATGCATTCCCTACATTAATCTTGCTCTGGTTTTCATCTGAAGTCCCAGAAGACAAAATACTTGAGAGTATGAATTTTGTTGGAAAATAAGTTTTTTTATATTTAGAGAAATGTTGGAACTGGCTCTACAGTTTGACCTCTACAGCTCCACCTCATCTGCCAAACCATCTAGATGTGACGGTTAGTGTCTTGCTACAGAGCTAATGATCATCACATGTGACATTCACAAGTGTACAAACTAAAATATTTATTATTACCATAGCATTTTTATATATTCTCTATAGTTAGTAACCTTTGAAAACCAATTCCTTTGTTTGGGAAAACTCCTGGTAGACTTGATGCACTGCAGAATATTGTGTAGTGATGTAATTCTTACTGAATCCAGTCTAGGCACTTTTGGCTTACATACCATCTAGTGAACAACATCTAAATTACATGCACAGAATCATACATCACTGTCTGGCCTTTCTCTGCATTTCAAATATTTTTTTGTTTTGTACATTATCTTTTACCAGATCTAATGTGTTATGTTTCTCTACATTAATTTGACATTTCTGAAGCTTAAAATGTTTCCTTTCAAATGATATCAAGAATAACCGCTATCCACAGCACTTCAGGTCCTGAGCACACACAGGCAGTTAGATTTGGGTATGTAATTTTAAGCGAGAATTTTAAAAGGTTCAGATCCTTAAGAGGTTAAAGAAAGTAGTGTTAATAATTAGATGCCATGTTGTGTATTTGTGTGATTACCGCTTCAGGGCTTTATTTTCCACTACCCTGCTCATGTTGTGTTTCACTTATAAACTTATAAAAGAATTGTTCTTAGCTTGCAAGTGCTGTGAACCGTTATGTAATGACCCAGCGAGCAATCAGCACTCATTATTCTCTAAAATGCAGTACCTTATCTTTGAAATATACAACTATTCAATCTATTAAAACAGAATGAAGCGTCCTGAAGACAGGCCATTAAAGCACCAAACAATCGATCATCCAAATTTGCCATTACTAAAATTCAATGTGTATTCTCCGTGGAAGGATGAAATAGTATGAATAAATTCATCAAATAACGTTTTTAATGAAAATAATAAATCATTGTTTGAATATGTTGGTAAACCCATTGTATAAAAATGATAATGCCCTCGAAGCCAGTGTTGGAGATATTGGCATGTTCCGTCTGGGAACCTAACAACACCGTGACAATATATCACTCCAGAAGTACAGGCTTCTAGAAGGCGTGTCGCCTATATGACTATTAAAATGTATAGATATACAGTTGAAGTCAGAAGTTTTGCACACACATGCATACTCAGTTTTCACAATTACCTGACATTTAATCTATTTAAACATTCCTGTCTTAAAATTAATTAGGATGTACTTTATTTTAAAAATGTAAGAAATGTCAGAATAATAGTAGAGAATGATTTATTTCAGCCTGTTTCTTTTCATCACATTTCAGTGGGTCGAAGTTAACATACCTCAGAGGTAGTATTTATTTTTATTACCACAGCACTAAATTGTTTAAATTGGGTCAGCGTTTTAGGAGGTGAAAGCCTTCCACCAAGCCTGGCCAACAGGTGGTGGACATTCCACATCCACCTGGTAAGCTGGTGTAACTGAGTCCCAGGTTTGTAGGCCTCCTTTGTTCGCACCGCTTTCAGTTCTTACAGTATTCTATAGGATTGAGGTCAGGGCTTTGATGTATAATCACCAGCTGTTGTCATAAATAAATTTTTGCCCTATTTTAAGAGTATCACTTGGTCATTATTTGTCCATTTGGAAGGCAATTTACGACAAGCACCCCTTCCTGACATTGTCTTAAATGTTGCTTCAATATATCCACATAATTTTCATCCTCATGATGCCATCTGTTGTGGAAATTGCCTGGTCCACTCATGCAGCCACTTCCCCCACGGCCTTGATGCTGCCACCCCGGTACTTTCCCACGGTTACGGGATGGTGTTCTTGAAACGCAATCAGCAACACCTGTCAAACAGCGATGGTCATAGCCCTGGCCAAACAGTTCTATTTTGTTTTTCATCAGACCGAGGACATTTTCTCAAAAATTACGATCTTTGTCCCATGTGCAGTTGCAAACCGTAGTCTGGCTTTCATGCGTGGTTTTGGAGCAGTGGCTTCAGGTTGTATCGTCCCATAAGGACTCGTTTACTGGGGATATACGTACTGTCACTTTATTTTCCTGTTTCCTCCAGCATCTTCTGGTCAGCTGCTGTTGTTCTGGAAGTTGATTTTGCCTTTTACGCGCAATCACCGTTCATCTATGGGAACAGAGCGCGTCTCCCTTCCTGGGCAGTATGTGACTACCCTTAGTCCCATAGTATTTATACTTGCGTACTATTGTTTGTACAGATGGGCGTAGGTACCTTCAGGCGTTTGGAGGTACTCCCAGGATGAGGTGTGGAGAGGAGTCTGCAATATTTTCTGAGGTCTTATTGGTTTCTTTTGATTTTCCCATGATATCCAACAAGAGCTAGGTTGGTAGGTAGCAATACATCCCAAGTGCGCCTCAGTGGCTCAAATGATGTCAATTAGCCTATCAAGCTTCTAAAATACATGACATCATTTTCTAGATTTTCAAGCTATTTAAAGGCACTGATCAACAGGTAATATAGCTTCTGAACCACTGGAATTGTGATACAGTGAATTATAAGTGAAGCCAATCTGTCTGTAAACAATTGTTGGAAAAATGACATGTCATGCACAAAGTAGATGTCTAACCGACACCAAAATATAGTTTGTTAACAAGACATTTGTGGAAGTGGTTGAAAAACACGTTTCAATGACTCCAACCTAAGTGTATAAACTTCAGACTTCAGCTGTAAATGCAGTATCATTAACTCTTGCTGTTGCCTTTGTGTCCTAGTGTATGCTTTACAGAGTATAAACATTTTCTCTGGCTTAATTGTCAATATTAACACTTTTCAGATTAACAACTTCGTAATTGTTGCTAAAGTTGACCAATTTTGTTTATGTAGCAATGATAATGATGAGCCAAACAAACAAACACAATAACAATAACACAATATTTTTCAAATTTACAGATTTGAAGAAAATATTGCCACAACAGAGGAAAAGAAATAGAATCAAATCAATTTTATTGGTCATATACACATATTTGTGAATCTTGTTATGGGTGTAGCAAAATGAGTGTGTACAGGCAATAGATTTTCATAGCTCATAGACATTGTGTATGTGACTCTGTGCATTGCTATCATTCCTCTCAGCACACATACCACTCTCCCTCTGTACAATACGATTATTAATCACTGTTTCTCTGGTAGAGCAATTTGCAAACCCTGCTGCCTTGCATGATTTCCTGGGACTCTTTCACGGGGACCATTCCCATCTCAGTTGAAATTAGAATGAAATTGCAGAGAGATAAGTCTAATCACAGTTTTGTCCATACTTCTACCTGCCTTTACCTGGACACAACATATCTGCAGCATTGCCACATAGCATCCTATACGGCAGACAGTGCCAACCCTCATGGAAGCTGCTTTTTGTGATTGGTGCTTTATGGCGATCATAGCGCTCTCTGCTATAAATCCTCTGGAAATCTCTGGACATTATGCAGTGGGATAAGTTGTACATTGGCGATGCTAATCTATACTCGAATATCAACAAAAATAGAATCATTAAAATAATAACCCCCACAAGACTCAAATGCTCTTTTACTGTCATGTTGTTTTATATTTCAACTGCCATTAAAGATATACAGTGGGGGGAAAAAGTGACTAGTCAGCCGCAATTGTCTCCGATTCCTCATAAAAGATGAAGAGGCCTGTAATTTTCATCATAGGTACACCGTCAACTATGACAAGACAAAATAGAGATTTTCTCAAAAGAAATCACATTGTAAGTTACTAATGAATTTATTTGCAAATGGTGGAAAAATAGTGGCTAGTTCAGCAAAGAAAGTTTCTCAATGCTGTTATATACCCTTTGTTAGCATGGCAATATTTCAGGTCAAGCGTTTTCTACCTTGAGTCTTCTGGTTTTCACACTGTTGCTGTTATTTTGGCCATTCCTCCGTAGATCTCCTCTCTAGAGCAGTGATGTTTTGGGGCTGTCGCTCATGAGCCTTTGAACTCCTCAAAGAATTTTCTGTGGGGTTGAGATACGGGACAGCTATGGGCCACTCCCAAGGACCTTGAAATACTTCTTCACGAAAACCACTCCTTAGTTGCCAGGCGGTGTGTTTAGGATCATTGTCGTGCTGAAAGACCAGCCCGCGTTTCATCTTCGTACCGCCCCTTTTGCTGATGGAAGGAAGTTTTCACTCAAAATCTCACAATACGTAATTTTCATTCTTTCGCGCTTTACATGGATCGGTTAAATATGGTCCTTTGCGCGAAAGCGCTTATTTAAAAGCATGATGATTCACCCATACTTCACGAAGTAGTATAATTGTTCTTTGGGTAACTCAGCATTCTTTTGTCCTCAAACTACAAGCGAGTTGAGTTTCAAAGTTTCTACTGGTTCATCCGACCATAACTGACATTCTCCCAATCCTCTTCTGGATCATCCAGTGCACTCTAGCAAACTTCAGGCGGGCCTGGACGTAGCCATGGCAAAGCAGAGACCACGTGCACTGCGCAGGATTTGAGTCCTGGCGGCGTTGTGTGTTACTGATGGTGGGCTTTGTTGCTGATTACAGCTCTCCTTTGGGTCTGCATTCACTAGGTCCCCACGTGTGGTTCTGGGATTTTTGCTCACCGTTCAGCAGTCATTTTATTACTGGTGAATCTTGCCGTGGGCTGAGTCGAGGAGATGTCTTCTTATGTCTTACATTTTCTAATTAATTATCCCACAGTTGATTTCTTCCAAACCAAGCTGTACCTATTGCAGATTCAGTCTTTTAGCCTGGTGGTCTACAATTTTTGTTTTCTGGTGTGCTTTGACAGCTCTTTGGTCTTAGCCATGGTAAGGTTTGGAGTGTGACTGTTTTGAGGTTGTGGACAGGTGTCTTTATACTAACGATAACAATTCAAAGCAGGTCTGATATACAAAATCACTTGAGAATTGGAGGACAGAGAGGAGGCCTCTTAAAGAAAAGAAATTACAGGTCTGTGAGCTTCAGAAATCTTGCTTGTTTGTAGATGACTTAAATACTTATTTTCCACACCATAATTTTTTGCAAATAAATTCATTAAAAAATCACCCAATGTGATTTTCTGGATTTTTCTGTCAATTTGTCTGTCATAGTTATTGTACCTATGATGAGTACAGGCCTCTCTCATCTTTTAGTGGGAAAACTTGCTGGTGGTGGCTCACTAAATACTTTCCTATATATGGAAGCATTAAGATGGGAGAAACAAAAGAAAATACAAACTGTCATCCAGTGCTGGATCCTTCAGAAGACAATCTTGGGGTTGAAATGTTATATTTCAGGTGCCATACAATGGTCTTATGACATTTGAGGAAAGAGCAATATCATAGCATGCAGAAACAGGGGGTGAGCAGGAAAGGGATTGTGGGACTTTCAGCCCCTACATACCCCTGTTTTTGTGTGTCTGTATCCAACAGAGAGAAGTCCTAAGGGGAAGTGAATACATGAGGTTAGAAAATGATCTGAATGAAGTGCTGCATCCACCATGTAGACCAGAGGAAGGAGAATGTAACAAGCAACTCTCTCACTTCAATCAATTTAAGGGCAGTCAGTGTTTGTTGGAAAAATATAGACAGGAGTCAAAACTCTCAATAACCAACTACATTATATTTTCAATGTGACACAACATAATGATTTCTGCTGCACATTTGTTACCTTTGCATGTACAAACAGACAAGATAATTGTATGGTGCCTCTTGTAGACTGGAAATCACTACAGGTGTTTATTTATTAGAATTATGAGAGTTTGTTGATTTTGAAACAATTAGTTAAGGTCAAACAATCGACCAATATACCCCTATCAAATGTATATTCAAGTAACTACAAATTACTGGCAGAACAAAATTAAATCTCTCTTTATTTCACTTGTTCATTGATCAATTCTACCACAGGTAGCTGGGACATGTAACCAGCACGCATCCACACTGTTAACTTAATACATCTAACCCTGTGTTTTGAGTGTCGAGAGATCAGATGTATTATAATGTGGGAGAGGAGAGGACAAGACTGAATGGTGTTTGTGTATTTTACTTATATCATCATGCAGTACCCCACCCGGCTAGCTGATGTCATCTCAAATACATCACCACTAAACACAAATATGAGATTCCATTTAATCTCAATCATCAAAGCTATGCCACTTGTATCAGCATTACTTTTCCCCGTCTTTCAAGATCAGTCCACACACTGAGCAGCCCATCTCCTTCTCCTCTCTTCTATTACTCTTGTGTCTGTTATCTTGTGCGTACACAATATAGCACAAGTATGTAGACCACCCCTTCAAATTAGTGGATTCGGCTATTTCAGCCACACCATTGCTGACAGTGTATAAAAATTGGGCACACAATACATGCAATCTCCATTGACAAACATTGTGATAGAATATTTTGCTACTGAAGCTCAGTACAACTCAATGTACACCGTCATAGGATGCCACCTTTCAGCACTAGTCAGTTCATCAAATGTCTGCCCTGCTAGAGGCTGCCCGGTCAACTGTAGTGCTATTTATTGTAAGAAGTCAAATGTCTAGGAGCAACAGCAGGCTCATGCAGTGGTAGGCCACAGCTCACAGAATGGGACATGAGTGCTGAGGCGGCGGTGCGCGTAAAATACGTCTGTCCTCGGTTGCAACAAATTGGGACTTCATAAAATGGGTGAGCAGCTACAATACACAAACCTGAATCACCATGCCCCAATATGGCGTCGTGAGGCTGGCGGGTGGTGTAAAGCTGCCTGTCGTGATGGACTCTGGAGCAGTGGAAACGCCTTCTATAGTGATGAATCACGCTTTTCACCATTTGTAGCTTAAGCTTGACAGACGAATCTGGGTTGGCTTGAATGCCGGAGGCTTGCCTGCCAATGCACTAGTGCCACAGCTGTAAGTTTGGTAGAGGAGGGAATAATGGTGCAGGGCTGTTTTTCGCGGTTGGGCTTTCAGGCCTCACCGGAGTTCCAGTGAAGGAAATCGCCGCGGCTGGCAACCACTGACGGCATTTCTGCAAAAAGGCGATTCTGCAGCGCTTCAACTTTGCGGCAGCAGTTGCAGGAAGATACGCACCACTGTTTCGCGCTGACAATGCCCCGCGTGCACAAAGCGAGGTCCATACCCAAATGGTTTGTCAAGATCGGTGTGGAAGAACAAGCAGCTGCCTGAAGCCACCAGCCTCCCGCCCCGCCAGACACCTTTGGATGGTGGAGGCCGCAGCTCACGAGCCAGGCCCTGTCGCCCAACATCAGTGTCAACCTCTAATGTGTAGTATGAAACAAATCCGCGGCAATGTTCCCAGCATCTGGTGAAGAAACCTTCCCAGAAGGTGGAGGCTGTGCTGCACAATAAAGTGGGGACCAATTATGTAATGACCATGATTGCACCCCGGGCCAAGATGTTAGATGAGCAGTGTCTTTATACTTTTAGTCATGTAGTATGTGTGTTCTCTCCTTTCTGCTCCTCCTCTCTGCCTTCCATTCTCCATTCTCTTCTCAATGCTGCATCTGCAGTCTGCTTTTTTCTTTCTCCCTCTCAAATTCAGACAATGACTTGAGACCTTGTATCAGAAGGGAGAGGAAGGAAAAGAGCATGTCTAAAATTTTCTCCTGTGTTGCTCCACAGCCTTATAGACTGCTGAAGCAGAGAAATGTGAAATGTAAACTCCAGTCAGCCTGGCACGGTTTATGCAGAGTGTGTGCTTGTTTTGTTTGGAGCTGGTAGAACTAATGCTCAGGATTTCTAGGTGATAAATCACCTATTGTCTTCCTGAATGTATTAGTGAAAGACATTGAAAAGTTTTCAAGCAAAGCAGTCAATCATGGGATTCCTCTTGGAGGGAACTATGATTTTGTGTCACTGATCTACACACATTACCCCATAATGTCAAGTGATTTTTGTTTATGAGCATTTTTGAAATTAATAAAACTACAAAGCTGGAAATATCTTGAGGTCAATAAGTATTAGCCCCTTTGTTATGGCAAGCCTAAATAAGTTCAGGAGTAAAAATGTGGCAACAAAATCGCATAATAAGGTGATTGGACACATTCCTTGTTCAAAATAGTGGGTAACATGATTTTTATTGGCTATATCTCTATCCCACCCACATAAATTATCCTGAGTCCCTCAATGCGATGGTATTAGTTTTCAAGCACAGATTCAACCACAAAGACCAGGAGGATTTTCCAATGCCTGTAAACACGATGGTAGGTGTGTAAAAAAAAATTAAAGCATACTGCACTGAATATCACATAGGCATGGTCAAGTGTGTGACCTTTGGATGGTGTATCAATACACCCAGTCACTACAAAGATATACAGTGGCTAAGTATGTATTCACCCCATGACATTTTTCTATTTACATTGTATTACAACCTGTAATTTAAATATAAAGCGTTACATGTTTGAGGCAAATCCAACACAACCCATCTGCAAGTCACACCACTCTTCATATTTTCCAAACATGGTATTGGCTGCATCATGTTATGTGCTGTCATTGGCAAGGACTAGTTTTTTGGATAAAAAAATAAACATATTACAGCTATAGCCTGGGCAAATCCTAGAAACCTGGTTCAGTCTGCTTCAACAGACACTGGGGGATCTGGTCACCTTTCAACAGGACAATAACCTAAAACCTAAGACCAAATCACACTGGGAATTCTTACCAAGATGACATTAGATATTGTGGCCCCTAATTTTAGTTTTCATAAATCAGCGAAATATATATGAAGACTCCCAGAAAATGGCTGTCTGACCAATCCCAACTATAAGCAGCAGAGCTTGGAGAATTTTTAAACCAGGCAATTGGCAAATATTTTACATTCAGGTAAGGCAAGAAATATGAACACCCAAAAGCTCACGGCTGTTGCACTTCAAGGTGCTTTTACAAAAGTTTTTGTAATCTTATCTAAATGAGATATTTCTGTATTTCCTTTTCAATGAATTTTTAAAAATAATAACTGTCATTATGTGGTATTATTGTGTAGATGGGTGACAAAAAATACTTGTGACACCATTTTAATTCAGGATATAATACAACAAATGCGACAAGTCAATGGGTATGAATAATTTCTGAAGGCACTGTAACTGTACAAACACTTATTATGTAAAAAGAGTAAGAAATAAAGGCAATTATTTGTTTAAGGGTGTCTAGTTTTCATTGTGGACAGAGTTGGCCTTTCTACTTGACCTTGGAGGCTTGAAAATGAAGCTCTCATTGTCCAGTAGGTCAGCTTGCTCCCAAACTAAATCTGATTGCACACTTGATGTTGTTCACTGGGGCTGGAGCCAGGTTTCCAAAATACCACTAGCTGAACTCAGTCGCTCTCATCTTCGAACAGGCCAACACATAAAACATAACCTCCCGTTGAACCTCTTGTCGTGGTGGGGTTTTCTGATGAATCAGAACAGCAAAACACAGACGGGGTAGCCAGAGCCAGAGTTATGATCAGCAGCAGCAACAGTTGTCTATGATCAATCAGGCTGTGTTAGGATTTTCTGCATGCAGTGGTTTGCAGGAACACTGTTGTGGATGGGGCGAGGGTTTGCGAACTACTGATCTACGCGGGTGATCTCCACCCATTTCTTAACTGACGCCGAACATCGCCTTGCTCAAACAGATCAGAGGAGAATGGGGTTCCAGATTTAAGAAGCCTGATATGCGTTTGAACCTTGAGGAGGATGTCTGGATGTTACATTTTTCACGTGTCAAACCATAACATCTCCTTTCTAATATGATCTGCGCATGAATTAGAATATCTATGTTTACACATTCTGTACCTACATGTCAACTTATTTATCGCATCATGAATTAATAATCTGTCTTTACTTACACAGTCTATAGTATAGGAATATAGTGCGTGCTAGGACCAAATTTTTCCCATTCAGTTAACTGGAGATGTTTTTCTGTTTACCTACAGGCAGCTGGGAAGGAATTAAATATTAATATATAAAATCTTCCCAAATAACTAGGAGCAAGTTTTGCATACTTTTTCTGTCTTTGCACTAAATAACAAATCTAAGTCTATGCAGAGAGAGGTATATCTGTCAAATTGCAGTCACTGGTGCCTGAAGTGAACACTCAGTGTACTTTAAAAAGCCATCAGCAACATGGCACCAACATTTCCATTTGGTATTTCATCAAAAACTAAAGGACATTTGGGGCCGTCATTAATTGGCTAACTTTAGTACACCTGGGCCAGAACATGTAAAACCATTGAAAGTAAATGCAGATTCAGCATCAGTCATCACCATTTATTGATTATTTAAAAATGTAATAAAATATACTTCATACAGACAGACAATTGAAATAAGTGAAAAGAACAAATTGAACCAGTATTTGAAAACACACAGTCAGGAAATAAGACTTGAGGAGCACCCTGTGGAGATGCAGCAACTTTCTGTATAAAGATAGGCTTCTACTGAAGATTGTCAATAAACACTATTCAATTGAATGACATATATCCAGATATTTATTCTCCAAGCCAGTATCTCTAGACTTGAGTCCCAGTGTAGACATCCACACAGTGGAAAAACCCCATAGATGAATGTCCCTCAGACTTATTAAATACGAGGCTCCTAAATAAGTTCTGTTTAGAGTAGAGCCGCCTTTAGGATGACAGTATCACATATTCAAGGGAGGAATGTAGAATCTGTTGGTGCACCTTCATCTCATCTGCTTCCATCTTTGGAGATGTCATGATCAATGTCAATGAGATTACAGACAGAATGGTTTCTTCCTTTTTCAACATATCATAAAAAGGAAGAGTGCACCAGTTCTACATACCTATCATAAGAGAGTCCTGACATATAACCACAACACTTTTGATACTATTAAAACTACTGGTAAACTATACAGTATAGTACATACATCATATATTTCAAGAATAATTATGCTTTATGAGCAGTGTGTACAGGAATGAAAAAGCCTATTTAATAAGCAAGATAGAAAAGGAAGACAAACATAAAAGCCTTAAACTTATTCTGCAGTATTATTACACTGTACAATGCACAAGCAGTACATGCACACTGCACACACACACACACACACCTTACACACTACACACACAGACAGACAAACAACTGCCACACACATACCTTTGCAGAGACACACGCACGCCACTTACACACACACTTTGTTGAAAGAGAGGTTGCCAGCAGCCTAAAATGTGTTATCAGTGACACAAAATGTTACAGTGCTAGCTATTGTTATAATACTATTGTTAAATGTTAAATTGTTAATGATCAACTTAATCATGATATATTTTAGAATGCAGATTAAAATAGATTTCCTTCAGTTTTCACTCAGTTACCTCTGCCTCCACATGACCATCACCATAACTTTGCTGCATTAGCAAACAAGATCAATTAAGCAATAAAAATGCTAAACCATTGCAAAATCCAAGTCAGCCAGTAAACTGTTAGATAGAATAAAACATTAGAAAACATTAACACACAAAAATGCTGTCACGGTTTTAATGGTACCACCTCTCTTCTTACTCAGGCAAACTTCGGCGTTCGTTGTCTCAGAATACTAAGCTTTCTACCGTTGCATGTTTCATGTTAGATTTTACTTTTGTCTGTTTGGTGTGACACCTGTTGCTCGTTTAGTGTAATTAATTGTCCTAAGTTTCTCGTTGTGTTTGTCTATTGTTGTCAATATTGATCGATTTATTTCTGTCGTGTGTTTGCTTGTAAGGTACTTATTAGCTCGGTTGAGCTTTACTCACTGTGTTGGAGCGTTTTACGCACCTGTGGCAAATAAGCCTTTTGTTTGGTGAGTAAGCCTACGTGCCGTGGTTTCGCCTTGGGCAAGGATTTGTTCATCTCCACGCTTGGTGGAAATTTCACTAGTCTTTTGGACTATACTTGGTGTCCTGCGCGATTTCCACCACTACCACCTCTATTGTGTGCACCCGGCAAAATCACACACCTTCAAGAATGGAATCAGCAGGAACCGCCAGCCTGGCCAGGCACGCTGGAGGACAGGTCACATGAACAGAGTGACCAGATCTGGAATGAGGTCCGCACTGCAGGTGATCACACCACCACCATCCGGGCTGAGGACCTCCTCCACCGCCATCCTCTCTGCCAGCACCATCGGCGGGTCAGCCCATTCCGCTCCGGGAGACAGGGAGAGTTAGGCTCCTCGCTCCGAGGCCTGATAGGACAGCGGCCAGTGTCAGGATTCCTTCTCCAGGTGGAGCTACCTGGCCACCATTGCTGGCGCCCTCGGGACATGAGGCGTGTCACTTCCCTGATCTCTGCCTTTCCCCGGGAAAGAAGTACGTTGGGAATGAACCCAACGCAAGTGGAGGAGGATCGGCAGAACACCACATCACCTCGGATTCTCCGCAGCTTCAGGGCGGTGTTTGGCTCATCCCCAGAAGCGAGGCGGGGGCGGCTGGTCTTCCTCCGGCAGGGAAAGGAGAGTGTGAGGTTCGCCTTAGAATTCCCAGTACTCTGGCTGCAATGGTCCCAGGTGGAATGAAGCGGGCTCTCGCCAGTCACTACAGATGCTTAGTCTCGAGGGCGTCCGTAGGCAGCTGTAGGGACCTGCTCTGGGTCGACAGTTGGTGCGACATGTCCATCAGGCTGAATAACTTACTGCAGCTACCATGGGCGTTCAGTCGTCCGACTCACGCCTCCAGCAGCCACCTCCGAGCCGTGCCCCATGGAGCTCAGAGGGCGCTGGCGCTAGAGGAAGAGGAGAGTCGGCTTCACGAGGGGTCCATCTCCTTTCGCACCCAACTGTGGTGGGAGGACACACCCAGCTAGGTGTGCTGAGATCAGCCTCCTGGGGAGGGCTGACAGGTCCCATGCCCTGGGGAGTCCTTCCAGGTAGTGGCGCTACCTCACCCAGAGCTCTCTGTGCACACATTTCTCTGTATACCTGTGCGTTTTCACAGGGTAGCACCTCCACATTCAACATAAGAGGCGCTGAGAAAGTAGATTCAAGTAGCTGACTGTTAATTTTACTGTTGATAAGGGTTTTGTTTAGCCTTAAGGGTTCCCCTTCTCCTGACGATGTCACTTCCCGTTCATGCCTAGACCGTCCGTTGGAGTGCCGAGACGATCAAGGAAGGTCACTGCATGCCAGGATGTGTGCGCCGGGAGTCATGGGGAGATGGTCAACTATTCCCGGTCGACTCGCTAAGTATCCGGTGTGCTGAGGCATGCCTGGTTAGTACCCATAGCCTCTATTTACGTGGCTGGGAGAAGGCTCTGATGGGGTGGTCTGCCCGGTGTGTGGGTGATGTTGGCGTTTCCGTGAGGGCTACCACCTCGGTGGAGAGTCCAAACCAGGTGCTGCCCGCATTGCACGATTCCCCTGAGTATGGGATTTGGCTGTTAACGTTTAAGTAAAGTGCAGAAGGCAGCCAGCGGTTGTTATAGGCGAGGGTGTGCGATGAACCCTCAGGCAGGAGCTGCGCTCACGGGCCATGTATCCTTCTGTCTCAGGAGGGCCTGAGACACTACATGAGCGAATCTGAGACAAGGGATACATCACGACCTCCACTTCTGTCCTGGGTTCTGCTTTTGTGAAGAAAAAGGATGGTGGAGTTCGCCCGTGCATCGATTACCGTGGTCTCAATCGGGTCGGTGGTACAATTATCACTCCGCTGATTGCGACCATGACTGAGTCATTGCATGGGAACACGTTTCTTCATTAAATTAGATCTCGGGAAGGCAGCACGTGCAACTGAGTGCGCATCAGGAGAAGTGATGAATGGAAGACAGCCTTTAGTACACCTGGGCCAGTGCAGTATCTTGTCCTTGCCATACGGGTTGATGAACCGCTCCGTCAGGGCATGGTCGTGGATGAGATCTTCCAGGGACATGCAGGGGCAGAGAGGTGGTTGTGCTTTATAGATGACATTCTAGTAACCTTTCGCCTACCGAAGTCGACATGTGGCCCTGGTGCCCAGGTGTTCACGAGCTGGTGGAGCCACGACCTGTATGTTAAGGCAGAGAAGTCTCTTATTTTTCCAGGGAGTGGAATGCCTCGTTTGGGGTATCAGTTGTCTGCGTCCAGAGTGAAGATGGTAGACCGGGTGTGTACGTGCGTAATTGGCAAACGCAACACTGTATGAAGGAGGTACAGCAGTTTTTGGGGTTTCTGGCCACTACCGGGAGAAGTAGGTTTGTCCACGGGGAGTTTTGGACAGGTGGCAAACTCCATCCCGTCTCTTTTGAAGAGAGGTCGGTGCGTCTGCAGTGGTCTGCGGCCGGACAGGGCGTTTGGGAGGCTGAGACCACTGTTACCTCGGCCAGTGCTGGCGCATCCAGGATCCTCTTCATTTCAGGTAGGGTGGGCGGCGTCAGGCCATTATGGGAGCGTGCTTTCTGGCGGTCAGGCGCGCCACCTGGCTCCCCAGCCCTGGCTGGCACCTGTTCCAAACCAGTCCGAGGCGGAGCAAACTATGGCGTAGGGACAGGAGCTGTTAGCCACGTGGTGCAGGCCCCTAAGGTGTGGAAGGCATGCTGGCAGGGCTCAGCACCTTTCACTCGGCTGACGGACACCGTAACCTGGGTATCCGGGCAGCGGGAGGCCTGAGCCTCGCGAGCAGAATGGAATATGTTTATTCGGTTGCATTTGAATCACGTGCATCCTGGAGTCAGAGCAGTAAGGCAGATGCACTGTCTGGCGGGCGCAGCAGAGGAGAGGTCGTGGAGCCACTCCATACTGCCGGAGTCGTGTCTGGTGCTTTTTGGTAGTGTGGGAGGTCGATGCTGAAGACTTCGACCCTGATCACCACTGTGCCCGGAGAGGTCGGAAGGCGTGCGTTCCGCTCGGGGATTAGATGGAATTGATCTGACCAGGCTCACTACGTCACCCTCCTCTAAGACACCTGGTATCGGCACCAGGACAATGCTGTCTTGTTTGCAAATACTGATATTGTTTGTTAGCAAGGGAATGTGAGGTTTTATATTTCCTCCTGCTAAATTGTGCCGATGTAAAGCGCCTAGACATCTATACAAGGTAAATTACTACCCCTGCCACAGTTCCCATGACCATGGTCACTACCTCTCGGTGGATTTCCTTACTGACCTTCTCCTTCCACAGAAACCACTATACTGGTAGATTTGTGGACCGGTTTTCCCCAAACGCCTGTCGTTTGCTCCCCATGCCGGGCCTTCTCTGCCCTGCAAACTGGCTTTGGCTGCCATGTGTTCGGCACTACAGTGCCGAGGATGTGTGTCTGAAATCGGTCCCCAATTTACCTCCAGGGTCTGAAGGCCTTTTATGGGCCCAGTTGGGGTCTCGGTGAGCCCTCCTCGGGTTGCCACACCGGAGAAGTAATGGGCAGGTGGGCAACGTGAGCAGGATGTGGTGAGTTCTTAGAACATACTGCCAGGACAGCCGGAGGAGTAGGCAAAATCGTTCCTGGGCGAGATGGCCCCCAGAATTCCCTCGCCCATTCCTCCTGCCTAACTTTTCAATGTGTGTTGGGTTGCCAGCCGGTTTCACCAACACCTTGGCAGCAGAGCCAGATCGGGGCTCACTGCAGTGGATAAGTGGCGCCCAGCGGCACTTTCGAGGTTATGGAGGCGCTGCACCGTCCGCCTGCGGCGGGCCCTCCCGTCGTCGCAAATGGCGCCGATCTCCACCGCGATGAGGACGGTGTGCGCACCTGGTCGAGTCTGGCTCTCTACCGGGAAACCTGCCCCCTCCGCCTGCCCTGTCCGAGCGGGTCGGCGGTTTGTAGGAAACCATTTAAAGTCTGAGAGGTTGAAGCAGTGTGTTACAAAAAAATTACAACTACCTGTTGAATATAAAAATATTAACCCCTGCGTTCCATGTCTCTTCTCAGGCCGGTGTTACAACAGCCCTCAAAGTAGAATCAGAGGAGACTCTCCGCCCCCATTGGACATCGAGGGGCACACCGGTGTACTCCGTGGGAGTCCATCTTGGATTGAGGCGTCGGATAGAGTCCTCCCAGCCTCCTAGTGGAGTGGGAGGAGTACGGTCCGGAGGAGGCGGTGCTGGAGTGCCGAGGAGAGACATTTGGACCACGTCTCTCTGTGGGTCCATCATTGGGCACCCAACGCACTTCTGCTCAGCGTCCTCTGGTCGTCCCAGGCGAAGTCAGCGCCGTCTGGGCAGCTGGCGTCGGGAAGCTTTGCTGTCGGTTTCGGCGAACTCTTTCTCTTCTTGCAGGCGAGCTTAGAGTGCGTTATCTCGAATGCTTCTACGTTTGTGTTTCTATATTCGTTTGCTTTTGTCTGTTTGGTGTGACACCTGTTCTGGGTATAATTGTAATTAATTGTCCTATAAGTTTCGTTGTGTTTGTCTAGTGTTGTGTGTGATTGATTTATTTATGTAGTATGTTTGGCAATAAAATTACTTGACCATTTCCAGTTGAGCTTTACTCCACTGTGTTGGAGCGTTTCTGATACCTGCCTGTGTGGTGCGCCTTTTGAGCAGTACGCCTCGTGCGTATTCAGTTCCAGCCGCGGGCAAGAGGATTTGTTCTATTCTTCCTTGTTGGAAATTTCTAAAGTCTTTTGGACTATATGGTCATCCTGCGCTTGATTCACCACTACACCCACCTACAGCAGTGCTGACAGTGCAGTAGCATTTCCAACATGGTGGTTTATCTCAGACAACCTGCATTCAATTAGTACTAGGTTTTAGCAGCTTTTCATGTCATGGAGTCAAGCAGGAGTTATCCTCCATGGTGTTTTAATATTATAAACCTTGCTTCTTTCTATGCACCGTTCCTATTCCACCAGAGGGTCTCAGCTTACATAGCCTCCTGCCCCATCAAAGGCTAGAAAATCAGGAAGTAAAACATTCAAGCAATAATTATGTTTAAAATACCTTATGTACAGTGGGGAAAAGTATTTAGTCAGCCACCAATTGTGCCATTACATCATAAAAAGATGAGAAGAGGAGCCTGTAATTTGCACTGTCATAGTTTTGCACATCAACTATGACAGACAAAATTAGAAAAAAAATCCAGAAAAATCACATTATAGGAGTTTTAATGAATTTATTTTACAAATTATAGTGGAAAAAAGTATTTACAGTCATGTAAAGTTTCTCAATACTTTTGTGTAATGT